>NW_023336286.1:600000-798263 GCF_013340325.1 Aspergillus tubingensis
GCGGCACCCTCGGGGACACTCTCATGGCCCCCATGGGCCAGAGCCGGGGAAGCAAGCAGTAAGACTGCTAGCAACCCTTGGGGCCCAAATCGACTCGATATCGCCATGATCAACTTCACCCTTTTGCGAGGAGAGAAAGAGTGAAGAAGAAGAGGGGAGGGAGGGGGAGAAAGGGAGAGAGAGAGAGTCAGACGATTGAGGATGAGGATTATTGATGGAGGCGGAGGCGGGAGTTCGGTTCCCTATTCGGCCTTCGTTATTAAGGGAGCCGCGAAATCGGGCGAAGCGGATTGGTCGCCCAGCGTTGTATGGCCACAATTACCAGGCAGTCAGTACGTAGTATACTACTCTAGTACTTACTTACCTACTACAACAAAAGCACTACTAATTCGTTAAGAATAGTAAACCATTCAGCTCATCGCCATTGCTAATCTAATCTTCTAGAATAATCAACAAAAATACACCAAACCCCGTGGTGAAAGATTTTCATCATCAATTGACAGTGGATTCCGAATTATCTGTGAAACTGCAGATCGGACGGCATAGAAGAGACGGGCCCCATCCAGGCCTACGTACTCACTCTACTTATATCTACAAAAAATACGCTATTCTCTCCCCACACCAGGCAGTCAAGGCAGCTAGCTCTCTGAATCATTGCCAAGGCTATCCTGTTACATTGGTTATTCCCTCTAACATAACAGCCCGGTTTCAACTTATGGAGAAGACCATCATGCCACCCCAGCAAGCCACCTCCTCCACTACAACCCCAGCTAGTGACGAGCAAATCCAGACCCAAAAAGACAAGAAGCTGGTGACTATATCTCCTCTCCCCACAAGTAGCAACATCCAACTAATGAAAAAGCCTAGTCCACCCTCCGCGCATCCATCGCCAGTCTACAATCTCAAATCACAGAAACAGAATCGCAAATAGAACAGACCAAGGCCAAATTGAAGTATGAAACCAAGCACATAACCAGTCCATCAATCAACCGGTAATCTCACTTATTGACACCAAATCTAGAATGGACCCATCCACGACGGTCAAAAGACACATTTGTCTTCTCCATGAGTACAATGAAATCAAAGATATCGCGCAGGGGTTGATGGGTCTGATTGCAGATGCTCGTGGTGTACGGCAGGTGGATGTGCAGAGGGAGTATGGGTTAGATGATCGGGACTGATTTCATTAGGGTGTTGATTGATGGGGTTTAGCGATTGATGCAGGCATCCAGGGTATTAGTTGTCGCTTCTTGCGGAGTTCAGGAACGGGTAAACAGGTTTGATCATGGGTTTATGGCTGGGCGTCTATGAATGGCGAGGGGTAATCTTCTTAGTATGAATACAGACTGCTACATCAGTAGAATCAGAAGCCATCTGAATATGTGATCAAAATAACTCGAAGCTGTCATGCAATGCTACTACTTTTATATACTCCAGCTGATGATAGAAATGAAAGTTGCCCTCAAAACTAAAGTACAGTCGTGAGATTTTCCATTCTAAGCAAGCAGAATGCCCGCCCACTCCAAGCCGATGAATGCAGCTTAAGAAGTAACAAAAAACACGGAGTGACCACCAGAGCCAACACCAGACATGGCTTTTGAGAAGAGATCATAACACATTACAGAATAAATAGAGATGAGAGATAATCGCAAGTATAAGGGGGGGTATAAGCAAAGCAAACAGACAGGAGAGATCTAAACAGGATGCAATAAATATTAGTGGCCACCGTCCAGGCTCTGCAAATTAACCAGCTCGTAATAACGGCCTTTTATCCGGATCAGTTCTTGGTGGGTTCCGCTTTCGACAATCTTCCCCTGGTCGAAAACATAGATGATATCGGCCTTCTGAATCGTACTCAGACGATGTGCGACGGCGATCGTGGTTCGGCCCTTAGCCGCAGCATCCAATGCAGCTTGGACAACCTTTTCGGACTCGGAATCGAGAGCAGAGGTGGCTTCATCCAGAAGAAGCACTCGGGGATCCCGGATCAAGGCGCGTGCGATCGCCACACGCTGCTTCTGACCTCCGGACAGCATGCCTCCTTTGCTACCAACAACGGTATTGAAACCCTCACTGGAATGGTTGTTAGCGCCAAATCCTTTCCGGAAAACAAAGGGTTGAACTTACGGCAGGGACATGATAAAGTCATAAATGTTGGCATCCTTGCAAGCCTTCACAAGTTGCTCCTCCGTCACATCTTCGCGGACTCCCAACAAAATGTTCTCCTTGATAGTGCCTTGGTACAGGGTGGGTTCCTGACTGACGAGCGACAAGAAACTGCGGTATGAGTTCACATTGATCTGAGTGATATCCTTTCCATCAATAAGAACCTTGCCAGAAATGGCATCGTAGAAGCGCTCGAGGAGCGCAATTGTCGTACTCTTGCCACATCCACTAGGCCCGACGAGGGCAATATATTGTCCAGGCTTGACGGTCAGGTTCAGGCCTCGCAGGACAGGCTGCTCGGCCCGGGTAGGGTACCGGAAGTGCACATTCTTGAACTCAATCTCTCCTTCCACAGATTCGAGCTGCTCGCCCTCTTCGGACCATGTGTCAATCTCTGGCTTCCGGTCAAAAAGTCTCCGGAACTCAGCTGCAGCGTTCTTCGCCTTGCCCATGTCAGGAGAGAAGGAGAAGACAGTACCAGCGGACTGGGCGCCAAACAGAATTTCGGAGAAGCAGACGAAAAAGCGAAAGACTGAGTACTCGTGATGGCCAAGGAGAGTACCTCCATACCAGAAGCCGAGTGCAACACAGAAGAAAACAAGAGCTTGCGAGCATGCATAGAGGATAGAAGACTTCAGCACGGATATCAAACTCTTCCGGCCTTGGTCCTCCAGCTGAGAATGGTACATTGCCCAGACATCCTGCTCCCGAGTAAGGGATGCGACAGTGCGAATAGCAGATGTCGCCTCGCAAGCATAGCTTGCAGAACCCTCATAGGCAGTCTTGGATCGTTGTTGGAATCTTGCAAGCATGTAGAAGCGGTAGAAACCACAACCCAGAAGGACAGGGACCACAGAGATACAAACCAGAGCCAGTTTCCATCCGATAGATAGAGAGATGATCATAGCTGCGCCAAGAGTAGTGCTGGTCATGAGAATAGTTCCCAAGGTCGCACCACTGACACCAGACAGATGCTTAGTCTCCGTCGAAAGGAAAGATGTGAGCGCACCAGTGCTGTTTTCCTCTCGGTCGAAGAAGGTAATATCCTGGCGAAGAATCGACCTAAAGGCCATGCTACGGGCGCGGCGAATCAGTCGCTCTGAGCAGACGGCAAATGCGGCACCATTGATGGAAAGATTGATGAACTGAGCAATTCCGACAACGAAGAACATCAGAGCCCAAAAAGCCCCATCGTGACGGATTTTGGCGGCCTCGCTAGTAGGCAAGGAAAGTGTACTGATAGCTTTGGCGTAGAGCACAGCCTGAGTCGGCTGGCCACCACCGGAAAGGACGGCGAAGACCAAGCCAATGAGCATATACTTGAGCTCAGGGCGATTGAAAGAGGCGATAAATTTGACCAACGTCCAAAGGGAGTACTTCCGAGCCACCTCGGGCTCCCGCTTAGAAAGAATGGCGCTGGAGATGGACTTGTGCGTTCCACTGCGGTTGAGTCCGTTCCCGGCGAGGGACTTCTCATCCTCATCATCGAGAGAGCCAGACCCGCTGCTAGCTGACTTGATGCGCGCAATTTCCTGTTTGGAGAAATCTTCCTCATCCACATCCTCGTCGGCAGCCAGGGCTTCCGCGTCCTTTTCCTCGTTGATACGCTGGGCCTCAACAAGACTGTGGTAGGTACCCTTACGGCCGACAAGCTCGTTGTGGTTTCCTTGCTCTACAATCTTGCCATTCACCATGACAACGATGTTGTGCGCCGTCTTGATAGTGGACAAGCGGTGGGCAATCACGATAGTGGTTCGACCTTCAGCAGCTCGGTCCAGTGCTGCTTGTACGACGCCCTCGGATTTCGTATCCAATGCAGACGTGGCTTCATCGAGGAGAAGAATCTTGGGATCGCTTACGATGGCACGCGCGATGGCGATACGCTGCTTCTGTCCACCGGAAAGCAGAAAGCCGCGCTGACCAACGTTGGTCTCATATCCTTCGGGAAGTGCCGTGATGAAATCATGCGCATTGGCCATTCTAGCCGCATTCTCGATCAGCTCTCGGATCTTTTCCTCGGATTCTTGCTCGAACTTGGTTCCAATGAGACCATAACGGATGTTGTGATAGATCGTAGTGCCGAAGAGAACAGGTTCTTGGCTGACCAGCGAAATTTGCTGACGCAGCCAACGAAGGTTGAGAGTCGAGATATCATGGCCGTCCAACAGAACAGAGCCACCTACGGGGAAATAGAAGCGCTCAACGAGTCCGACAACGGTACTCTTTCCAGAGCCGGACGGGCCCACCAAGGCAGTCGTCTTTCCGGCAGGCATGCTAAGAGAAACACCATCCATGACAGTGACTTCTGGTCGCGAAGGGTAGATGTGCTTGATGTCACGAAACTCAATGTTGCCCTCGAAATGCTCAAGCTTCTCACCTTCTTCGGAATAAGGATCCAGGGGCGAGGGGCGGTCAATTGTACCGTAGATCTTGACAGCGGCGGCGACAGCGTTGGTGAATGCTTGAGCGTTAGGGCTGACGTTACCCAGACTGAACGAACCGATCAGGATAGCCATCAACACAGTCAGGACCTGGCCAACATTAACCTCACCGTCTGTGAGGAAGCGGGAGCCCATCCAGAAGCCAAGGCCATAGTTGGAGAACATAATACCGAACATGCCACCAATCATGAAACCAAGGGTCACTTGGGTCTTGATACCCCATTTCTCAGCCTCGGCCAAGTGGGTTTCATATTGCTTTGCGAGCTTGTCCTGAGTTCCGAAAGCAGTTGCATTGCGGATGGAGCTGATAACTTCCTCTGCTACTGTACCACCGGCACCGGCGCTCTGCAGAGCCTGCTTGCTGTTCTTGACAATAAACCGAGAACCACCTCCCATGAGCAGAACCAACGCCACAATGGTCGAAGTGCAAATCAGGGCCAGCTTCCAGTATTTGATATAAGCGACAATAAAAGCAGTGACAAACGTGGCGATGGCGGTCAATGTCAGTCCAACCTTTTCCGAGACACCGTCTTGAATGAGGTTCGTGTCGGCCGTAATGCGCGTAGTCACTTCACCGGCACCCAGCTTGTCGAAGTAACCCATGTTTTGTCTCAAGATCGACTCAAGGTAGTGTTCGCGAATCTTTTGGGTGACATGTTCACCAGTGTAGATGAAGCCGACAGTGGAGATGTATACGGTGACGAACTCTGCAATACCGAGATAAACAAAATAGAGAACATTTTTCGTTAACTGGTGATAAAAGTCGTGGTACGTAATCTCATACAAGGCTATGCCTCGGAAAGCTGAGGCCAAGGAACCGAAGAGGATCTAGGTCGAAGTCAGTCTATGAACTAAATGGTTATTAACTGGCGTCATAGATAGGCACTCACTGTAAAAAGAGGCAACGCAGCGCCTGCGACAATGGCACAGATTGCGCTCACGAACATAATCGCAAGATCCATTCGGGAAGCATAGCGAAACAGACCAAAGAAGGAAACATTCACATCATCCGCGTCCAACTGCATCTTCAAGATCTGTTTCTCGTGCTCGGGAAGATGCGCATACAGCGCATCTGAATCATCTGCTCGGGCTAGCTGGTTGCCAGTAGATGGCTGAGACGCTGGGCCCTTTTCTCCTGCAGGAACCATTGTCGTACTGGTGATTGACGACTGGCCGCTTGACTTGCGCTGCTCTGCTGAGGACGTTCTTGCTCCGTCCATTGCTGTCAATTCAACGTCGTTCGGGGATGTCTCCGCCGAGACGTGCTCATTCTCTGGGTGAGACATTCCGTTCGAGGTGTCGAAACGAAAGCCTCACTCTCTGGTATATATGGGGGAGGGTGAAAGACGAGGACAAGAGATCGCTCTACTCCATGAGGTGGGACAGCTGATGGGGAAAGTTGAAGTTGCTTGAAGCAGGAGCTGGCCGATTGCCCCCAAAATAACAGACGCGAGGGAGAGAAGTACGCGCAGGGATGGGAGCAGGGAGGGGGAGGGGTGTTAGGAAGAGAGATAGGATGGCTGGTGCCCTGTTGTGAGATATTCCTCCACACGCGTGGCAGATAGGGATGGAATGATCAACTACAACTTATGTGGTGGAGGGCAAGTCAGACTGGATTGAAAGGGACCCAGGACAAGATGGGAATTAAAAATGTGGGAAAAAAGGGGAGGAGGCTCTAAATATTAATCATAATTAAAGAAGAATAGGCATCAGACTTGATTCTGGAACCCAAGCTGGCCTTTCAACTTAACTAGAGACAAAAAAGGTATCTGCGTCAGCGACAAGTCCCCATCTTTGCCTTCCAATCTTCTTTTGCTTGATTGAATGGTGGATTACTTTTTTAGTGGCCGTCGCGTTTAGTTCCATTTGCTCGGTCGGAGCCCCGACTTCCCGAGGGCCATTTTATGCATCTCCCCCACTAGTCACCGGACCTCCACCTGCTGATATTCCCGAGATTTTATGCTGATGCTTGTCCAGATGCGGTAGACGGTGGTATTTACTATTTACAGTATCCATTAACCTATTAATAATATCTCCTTCTGGTAGATGATAGTAAGTCGTTGTTTGGTTGTCGCAGTTCACGAAAGACTACGGCAATACTCAGCAATAATCGCACAAAGTCTCTGCAAAAGGAAGCTTATCAGATATCTAACTGGTACAATTTGCAGTACTCTGTTACACTGCAGGTCAATAATAACAAACGATAAGTCCACCCATACATACTATCTCGTACATAAACTACGAAGATCTTACCTACGATCAGCACTGTATGAACCGGCCCTCGCTCGAATTTTCAAGAACACCAACAATAATTGTTACCTCATTGCATGGGCTACCGATTCTCCCAGGGTAGCAAATACCTTTGTAAACCGGGAGTTATAATAATTGATTCAGTTATTTAGGGGCGAAACTTACTTATGAGTCACAACAGTCATACTCCAAAACTGAACCTTCAATGGATGATGGTGATGATGCTTCGGATCTGGTTCTAGAACCACAGCGCGTAACCTCCTCAATCTTCCCTGCTGAAGGAAGAGACAAGAGCCCTACCAATCGTATTACGAATACGACGCCAGCTGTGTATGGCTGAAGGGCTCTAGTCTACTTAATACTTACTACTAGTAGTAGTAATTGGCGGGGTTCCGACACAACTCCGCCTGAAAAAAAAAATCGACTGAGAGTACGGAGAAGATTAGCTTTAATTTACCGAAGACCCGCATGGGCTTTTCTGGGTACCGAAGTGAAGGCAAAGTAGTCTACTCCGTCCCTTGTATGACTATCTAATATCTAGACCTGCTAGGGCACGAGTTAGATAGATTCATGGTGGTAGGCTGATAGCATTGTAGGTAGCAACCTTGAGCTACAACGACGCAGGCTGGGGCTGCCATTCATGCTTCGACAGTTAAGCTAGTGGAATCTGAGACTTGAGAAGCCCCAATTTTTTGAACTTTACTCCATACACATTGAAAATGGATGGATACTTGACATAAGGAATTCAGGGGCGGGTACCTTTTCCTGGTGCATTCCAACACTCCAATGAATATGTGATCTACATCAAAACATGCCGCACCAGATGCCTTTGTTTATTTTCGCTAACAGCAGGCATCTACTAGGTACGTATTCTTCATCATGATATAATCCCTCTGATGTTGTCCATCTTAGTGATGTTTCAGGTTCCACCGAACCAAGGGCCATGTGGGCGAAAGGATTGCAAGTTTGCGTGGATGTCATCGAAATGGCAGCCTAATTAGCAATATTGGTTTGGCTCGTGTGTGCCTGAGACAAAGGTTCTTGAAAGGATCTTTGTTGTATTCTGCAAAGAAGTCGGCGAGTCGGGGTCTCCGAGCACCGCCGCCCGCTAGATACTTCTTACCGATCGCAGTCGATGCCAGATTAGGCATATCGACACCATAAACTAACCGGTCCTGGTCCTTTGTGCCTTCTTCCATTGGTCCATCTGAAATCCTTGAATAGCCCGTTACCATGGACATATCCACTGCTACATGCTGATAGTATCTTCGCTACCACGTCTACTTTTGACTCATCTCCCACTATGTCTAGCTTCGTGTTCGGCTTACGAGAATTGACCTGTTTGGGTCCCCGACATGATTTTATTGAATCCTGCAGCTGTACTCTGTACGAAGTTATCATTTTTGTTCACCGCCTGTGATTTATCGTTTGGAATGTTAAATCTACAGTGTAATTTAGAACATCACGTTGGATTCCCAATATCGGTCAAACTAGGTGATATAGCACCTACTTATCTACTGTTTGCTATCTGATCAATAACCTGACGGGCTCGTTCTGGCCCGAATAGAGCAAGTTACTTTTTGGTAACGCCCTGACACCTAGCTACCCCAGCAACTGCTCAACTGTACATTGAACATTCCGAGCCTTTTGGATCCCTGAAGCGGCTCGGGACTTGCTAACCCCCGCCAAGTTCAAATACAGGGCCATGCACGCTATAAGGTATCTACGCTAGGCCGGAACATAGGCTTTCCGAACGAATCCCATGCATTCGTATATAATGTTGATAAGCTCATTTAATTGACTGGTCGACGGGAGGATGGGCGGCCGACGCCGATGTGAGGCAGCAAACAAGACGCTTTCATTAATAAGTCAACCGTTGTCTATGATGCGTGGAATCGCTAAGGCATAGGCTCCCATCTACAAAGTTTGTGGCTTGAAATAACCGGAGAATATCGGTATGACATCCGACCCATCAATGATACTCCCAGTTGTCAAATCTTGTTTTCTACAGTATGGTCCTGGCTCGTGAACTGAGCTTGTGACGCAACTTCCACACCTCATCAATGTAATGGACTCCCATGGTCCCGCGTTGTCTCGCCATCCAAGCGGGTTGTCTGCAATAGAACAATGTATTATTCTACGAGTATTCTGTACTGGGGATGTAACTGTGCAGAAGCGCATCTTCAGTAGCGTGAAGACTCGAAACCGGCTGGTTTTGTGCTCTTCATGTCTACTATCGACAGTCCAATTCTTCGAGGGGGTGTTACATTGTTATCGAGCAGCAAACGCGCGCTATCGCCCTCCCAAGCGCCGTGATATCCCCAGGGACATATCAAAGGGCAGACACATCACATTGTTCTTTAGGATGCTACGATAATGATTTTTACTGGAGCGCTTAGTATGTTGTAGCCACTGGGCGATATAACACGTGACTTGTAACTTCCCGTTTGGGGTTCAGTCACTCAGGGACAATACCACGATAAGTATTGCTCAAATACCATAGACATTGCAAACCTTCCCAGCTCAGCAATAGCACATTAGATATATCACAATATCGAATCAGAAGCAAAATACAAACATCTTATCCCCGTTCAAATCAAATCTCCCCGACTGGAACCACCAAGAAACGAAAATGATGGGGTACCTTCCGCCTTAGGCATAAATCACATGACCCCACGGAAGCGAAACGCTAAGCCCTGCCCGCACAAAAAAACTACCACTACTGAACGGCTTGACAGACGGTCGACAACCTCATCATCGCCAGTCCATACACTCAGCTCGCCGTCGCGACAAGTCTTCAAGATGCCGGTTAGCAGCCCTCCCTGTCATTCGAACGACCGTGAACCACTCCATTTTGTGCTGGAAATAAAAAATATGATTACGGCTACACGGAAGAGGGAAAAGTGGTCGGGATGATGAAGTTGAACAGCAGGCTAACGATCAACTCTCTTCTTTCAATATAGAGCCACAAGAGTTTCCGCACCAAGCAGAAGCTTGCCAAAGCTCAGAGACAGAACCGTCCTATCCCCCAGTGGATTCGTCTCAGGACCGGTAACACCATCAGGTAAATAAGACACCGTCACCTGTTCCCAATTTGCACGCAACCCATACAACACATCCCGCGAAGTCCTCGATGAGTCCCAGCGAAGAAATACAAAGAGCATGAGAAGGAAGAAATGAATATCAGCGAACGAATAAACAAGAGGAGGAATATTCAAGACGCAGCACCAGATGATTCGCCATCACACACCAAAACCCTCAGTCAACTAGTCGACCGCTGGGAACAACATCAAAGGACACAGCACAGCCCACATTCTACATCCATACACACAATTCTACCATAAATTCAAATCACCCGAATACTAACATATCTCTTCCCAACCCAGATACAACGCCAAGCGTAGGCACTGGCGCAAGTCCCGTCTCGGAGTCTAAATTCGTCCATTGGAGGAACCTTCCACACCAACCGACTTTTTCGATTCCGCCCCGAGAAATGTCTCTGTCCACCTGCTGCTACTTTCCCGGGGGAAAATGTTTCGTTCAGTTGCTGTGATACCGCTGCCAACAATGACAACAACAACTCTTGTGTGCCGCTACTGCTCGCGATGATACAAAAAATATAAAGAAACAAAAAATCCACTTGCATCATTATAGATTATGTTGCCTGAAATCAAAACCCGCTTTTTGAGATGCCCGTTTGATTCTCTATTGTTTTCCTTTGCTCTACTCTTTCTCTCGCTCTAAAACCCGACAAGTCAATTTAAGCGCGAGGGGAAGGAAGAGTGCATAAGCGGGGAGGGAGGGATAATGCTTGCTTTCTTGTTCTTCTCTTTTGATGGAGGGGTTTCTCAACTGGTCTTGTGGTGGTGCAGTGGTGCTTCTGCAAGATGTGTGTACACGAGCTGAAAGGAACGACAAAAAATCGAAAATTCATGATGGGTTAATGAGCAGCTTGAACGAAGATCTTTTTCCTATGTCTGTATATGATATGGTTTGTGTCGCTGTAGTCTTTCCGCGTTGCGTGGATTCGGGGTCTAGATCCTCCCCTTGTAGGCTGTATGTCTATAGACATTACAGTAGTAGTAACCAGTCTTGCTTGCTACATGATAACTAGTACTGGTATTACTATGCAAGCTATTACTAGCAGGAGAAGATGATTACAATCGCACTTGGAACAGAATAACTTTACAGCAAAGATATGCGCAATGGCGTTAACAGCATCAGTTAACCATGTACTACTTTAGAGCTACATCTATCCCCTGCTCATAACGAACGAATGGCAAGGGCCAAAGGGAAAAGAGAGATTGAGAAAGCAACCCGCTGACGTTAAAAGAATTGAGTAAAAAAGTAAAAGACTAGTAACTCCATGAACTGCAACCTGAGACCCAACGAGACCCGAATTAAAACATCACGATAGCTCATCTTCCTCGGCTTGCTTGCAATCAACAAGCCGTCGGAGTCAGCATAGTGATGTCATGGATTAACGCAGATTTAGCGGCTATGGCGAGTATAGTGTTAGCACACGCTCAGATGGTAAGATAGCGGGTGTTGGGTTTCCGTAAAAGACTTACTCCTCGGCCCACTCGTTCTCACGGCGGATCTGATCTTCCTCCTCGGGGGTGAAGTCGTTCTGGATGTTAAAGGTCTTGCGGATCTCTTCCGGAGACTTGCCCTTGATCATGTTTGCGACAGTCTTGCATCCAACATCCAGAAGACCCTTAATGTCGAGGTAGTTTGCGGCCTGTCCAGTTAAGCGCCAAGTTAGCAGGTGAGCTTATGTAAATAGTAGTTCGTAACACGTACCAGAATGATCTCGAACAACATCTCCTGGTCAACCTGGGTAAATTTCTGATCCCACTCGTCAATGTCGGTGGTCTTGCGGCGGGAGTCATCCTCCTCGCCAGTGCTGGGGGGGTCGTTCTTGTGGTGTCTGCACCATTCGATGACCTTCTTCAGAACAGCTTCGTTGACCTGTGTTTCGGTTGTGGTTAGCTATGGCCCCCAATGGTCCTTTTACTTTCACGGATAACTCACATTAGGGATCGGAATCTCCTCGTTGGCGTCACCCAGATCTTCCAGCATGTTCTTGATGAGGAGGGAGCGCTCGGCAACATCACGTTCTGTGTTTTCACAAATGTTAGCATATCTGCTCTAATCGTAACACAGACGGCGAGCGCGTCTGCCGAGCTCGAACAACCGCGTGCACTTACCACACTCAATGTGCACGCCGTCGCCACTGATGAAGGTCAACATGGGACCGGAGTAAGGAGCAGGTGTGTCGGCCATTTTGTTGAGGTGTATTAGGAAGTGTCTAAAAGATTCGAGTTCTTTGGGTGAAGATGTCAGCTCTCAGCACTGGAGTGAGTTGTGTTGTTGTTGGGTCAAAGGCCAGCGACGACGTTAAAAGATATGAGGGGTACCTGGGTGGGGGAAGACGTTTGCTTACTTTGCAAATCTAGCCGTGACAGCGGAATGTGAATGAGTTCAAGTGAGTTGGTTGTGAACAAGGGTAATGGGTGAACAAGCAGAGATATAGAGGAATATAAATATCCCAACCAGCGGTGGGAAAGTGAGGTGGATGAGAAAGTAATACAAAGGTTCAAATCTGGGGGTTGAAAGGGAAGGAGGTTGCTTGGGAGAGTTCCGAGACCGATGAAAGCGAAGAGCGATGAATGGCCCGGCGTTGAGGCTGACGAGGGTCCGGCAACCTCCTCCGTCATTCGCTGCTGCTGACTCCACCCGGGCGGTTGTGGCCTGGTGCTGCCTGAATGGATGGTCTTTCTTTCTTCTTTCGATTTCCTTTCCTTACTTACTTTACTTATTTACTCACAAGACAAGCAAATGAATCAGCAGAGTGAATACTATTACACAGTACTTTGTCACAAGAAGGGTATTACCTATTATTCTAGTACTCATTGACCTTTTCTTAAAACTTATGCCCATTGTGGCTTATTCGATCTATTGTGTTCATTGATGTGAATGAAGTTGACTAAAGACTATCAACTATACATCATCTGTATAGTACCTTCCACCAAGGTCCAACAAGCAACTGGTATTTTCTTTTGATCAGTATATACGATAACAAGGGTATTCCCTAGATGTCTCGCAGAAGCTGATCAAACGCTCTTCATCCTCTGGAAATTATCTAGAATCTAGAGTTTCCCAATGGAGGAAATCCCGACCGCTGCATCAACAACACGCCCCATCAGCATTCAACATTCCATCGATCGGTCGCACTAACTCTGGGGGTGCACGGATGCAGGAGTGGAAGGGAAAGGTCTCCAGTTGTTGCCAAGTTGGAGAATTCCCATCTACCTCAATGCTTGGATGTCAAAATTGCCGATAGATCCGTTCCTGAGGATCCTCGATGGGCTGTCTGACCCACCAGCACAAACCAGGACTGAACTATCAACGGAGTAATTTCACCCCAAAAGCCAATAGTTCCTGGCAGAAAAGAGTGATATCACCCCACGAACACGACAACAACCATCCTTTTCCCATCCACTCGGAGTCTAACGCTTCAATTTCTCGGGGATAAACATTTATCTCCAGTGCGCTTTGTTTCTCCTGGAATCTTACGTTTTGACCTTCTTTTCTTTTCTTTTCTCTTTTTATTTTTCCTCCCTCTCCCTCTATCGCTCTATAGTTGCTTTTGCTTCTATTGTTTTTCCCTTTTCCTGCTTCTGGATAGCCCGCCCTTCATGTCCCAACAAGTCATTCCTTAATTTCTCTTTCCACGTTCACCTCCATATAGATATATTCTCGGATGCAGGACGGCTACTAGTACTAGGCAACCGGCATGTACAGTATCCCCCAAAATCAGACTGGTCCCTTGTCGCCTTGAGATTCTCCGTGCTTCAACCAACTCCCCCAATCCCAAGCCATGTGGAGACGAACGTACCTGCTGCTGCTGGTGATCCGGGTGTACTTCGCACTGTCTCCAAGTTATTTACACCCGGATGAGAATTTCCAGGGCCCTGAAGTCTTTGCAGGTGAGTCAATTCCACTGAGTCGCACAGATTATTTCCATTCTCCCTTGCGACCTTGATCTTTTTTTCCCCGGGCGGTGCGACCGCTTGTGACTGGAGATGGCGCTCTTCCGACGCATCCCGCGCAGCGAAGCAGCCTTGTCCTCTCCGCCGCAAACCCCAAAACTACGTCGGAACTGAATGCGCACTGCTCACAAGTGATTCCCTAGGTCGCATTTTCTCCTATCCATCCCGCTTACCCTGGGAGTTCACCTCCGATAAGCCGATACGCAGCGTCTTCCCACTATGGCCGACTTACGACGTACCGATGAACCTGCTGAAGGGATTCTATACAGAAAGCGGAACACTAAACCCTCCGCCAGAGCTGGTTTACTATGTGTTGCGAGGGGTCATGTTTCTCTTGAGCTTTGTGCTCGAGGATTGGGCCGTCTATGAGCTGGTTCCCCTACCGCGCCATCGCCGCGCGACGGTGGTCCTAGTCGCATCCTCGTATGTCACCTGGACATATCAGACGCACACCTTCTCCAACTCCATCGAGACCCTGTTGGTCGCCTGGGGCTTAGTCTTGATTCAGCGCATTGTTGATAACAAGGTAGGTTTATTAGTGCGGAATCCAGATAATGCTAGCTCCTGGCTAATCACTGCTTATAGCGACGCTCGTCCATCTTCGCATGCGCCGTGCTATCTCTCATCGCCGTCGTGGGTGTTTTCAACCGCATCACTTTTCCGGCCTTCCTCCTCGTCCCAGGGCTGCGGTTACTGCCTCATTTTTGGCGCAAGTACGTATTGCGCAGCCTTCTGGTCCCCCCTCTTTTCACCAAGCCTAACATCTTTTAGGCCTTTGTCCTTGCTTTCATTTGCTGGGTTCGGTCTATTCTTCTTCTGCATCGCTGTCCTTGTCGATACAACATTCTACAAACCTTCTGCCTCGCTTTGGGACGCTGTTCACGCACCTATCATCACGCCCCTCAATAATCTGCTCTACAATAGCGACAAGTCCAACCTAGCTCTCCATGGCCTTCACCCTCGGTATCATCACTTTCTAGTCAATCTGCCGCAACTCCTGGGGCCAGCGTATGTGGCGATAATACTTTCTTTGAGCAAGTCGAAAGCAATTCAGTCTTCGCTAAAGAACATACGCGCCGTCTCTGCCATATCAGCAACCGCTATGCTTTCGTTGTTTCCGCACCAGGAACCCCGGTTCCTGCTTCCATGCGTCCCGCTCCTCCTTAGTTGCCTCCGCGTGCGTAAATCGCGTCTTTTCTTGGCGGCCTGGGTGATTTTCAATGCCGCTCTAGGTTTCCTCATGGGAGTGTACCATCAGGGTGGTGTAGTCCCTACTCAACTTGCGATCCCCTCAATCGTCTCCGATAGCTTCTTCGAGGCCGGTGCCAGCGACAATGCCCAGAAATCTGCTACAATACTCTGGTGGAAGACCTATTCCCCTCCATTGTGGTTGTTAGGAGATAACACCAGCACCCAGCTGGACATCGAAACGCGGGACTTGATGGGTATCTCCGGGCCCGAAATGGCCAGCGAGCTCGAGAAATTGGTGCCACAATGCCCGAACCCCGACGACAGCAACAGCTTGGAGAATCCCGAACGCTCGATCTTCGTGGTCGCACCTAAATCCGCTACTTTCCTCGACCGGTATACAGATCCCTCGCCCGACAATTCAGGTCTCACACTGCACGAGCTGTGGACTTGGCGCAAGCATCTCAATTTGGATGACCTGGACTTTGGCACTGATGGCATCCTCCCTACCTTGAACCGAGTGATCGGCAGACGCGGATTGTCCGTCTGGGCCGCACGAAGAAGTGGTTGTGTTTGACAGATTACGCTTTGAAACATCAGATGACGTTGAAGCTCACTCGGTCAGCTGGCAGCGGGAAACAACTTAGATCGGGCTTTCGACGACGGAGACAACCTTCACACCTTTTTTCTTCTTCTTTTCTTGGTCATTGTTTCTTATCCCTTCTTCTTGGCATTTGGCACACCCGTTCTTTGATTAGCCCCTTCTCATACCATACATCCTACCTACCTACCTATCACCAGCAGACTATACTACATACCCATGCTACTATATCCCATTATATACCCCACCAACCACATGAAACATCTTCCCATTCTCATCCTCTCAGCGAAAATCTCTCTACTACTAGTCAATCGGTACAGATTCTACACGCTTAGTAGTACCCTATTACTGCGTGCATGTACCCACCATCCTATACCCATTCCTATATACCCACATATTATCTCACACCATCACGACAATAGAATATACCCCCGCTACTAAAAAATTCATAATCATGTCTGAACTTTTTTTCAGTTCGTAAAGATATATACTAACCCCGAGAGAGCCAAACCTTCTACTTAAAATAATATATAAACACCTATTATTACGCAACCAATCCTACGTACTACTAATATAAACCACCTAGATCAACTAGTACCTAATTAGTAACCGTTGACATAACATAGCACAACATTCCAGGATAGTGATCCCGCATGCTGGCACCCAGTCATCCGTGCCAACCTACTAGTAGTATGCATCATGTCATCCGATCAAGCGCAGATCGGGACAAACAGACAGTCATGTCGGTCGGTCATGCGTTCGGGATCCTCAACCACCCTTACTTCCTACCTTCCTATCTCCTTCTACACCTCTAGCTATAAGTAGTACTACTCGTAGTTTGTACTGCATGAAACAAACAAATCGGGAGTCTTGACTTTTAGCAACTCCGAATCAATAGATGATTCCTTGATATAGATAGGTAGATAGATTGGGGACGTAGAATGACTGATGCAAGGGGGAGAGAGGGAAGGGGGCGCAACGCCTTGTTTTCGTTTCCATTAACTAGATACATGACTGGAAGGTCATATTGAAGAGAGTCGGAGAAGGAGATGGAATAATAGAAGTGAAAATAGAGAAGAAACATGAGAATATCGCGAAAATGGAAGCATCGTCCGTCCATCAGTGACACTGGCTTACTAATATGTCGTCCAGTATTAAGACGAGCGTGTGAAGGATAAGTACTATCGGGGGGTGGATCCGACAATAAAAGACACGCTCCAGCCTGGCCTAGGGTTCGCAAGCCAGAGACATGAGGTTGAAGCCATTTTCTGATCTACGTAATCGTCGACTCTCATAAGATCTTGAGGCGAAGGGGAAGAGGAGAAAAGTGGGTACATATCGACGTTAATTAGGAAAAGAGAACATGATTCGAAGCAGTGAGCAGCATCTCAAACACATGGGAATACACGGGCCGTGCTTGAATCACATATCCTCGGGATCATCAGGGTTTTCAAACAGATAGTTAGCTGCGAGCTCTTCGTTCTTGTCGCAAGCGAAATAAGCTTGAATGACCAAGTCCCGAGAGAATCCAAGCCGGCAGAGCTAGCAAAAACATGTCAGCTACGTTTCCACAAAGGATGATGGGAATATGGTATACGCACGCGTTCAATGGCATCTCTCTCCTCTTCCGTGACGTGAATTTGAGTCGTACCAGGGGGCAGCGCCTCGTCATCATCAGGTTCCTCACTCAGGAGCTGCAGGAATTGTTCCTCATTTTGACCAATGAGCTGCGCGATTTGGGGGTTTCCAGCGGCGACTTGTTGAAGGATGGGCTCGAGCATTTGTGGTTGTTGTTGGACCAACTGACGAAGCTGCTGGAAGTGGGGATTATTGCGAAGAAATTCGAGACTCGGGAGTTCAGCGCCACCAGCACCTCGAGCTCCTCGAGCTCCTCCCTCCTGGCCACCAGCCTGAGCGGCAGCCTCGAACAAGTTGACCGGTTCGTCGTCACCAGCGGACGGAGCGCTTTCGGGAGCAGCAGTCTGGGGTGCGCTAGCGGCAGCGGCTTGCTGTTGCTGTTCCTGTTGAATGTTCTCGGGGATACCCTGCTTAAAGTCAGCGCAAAATCGGGCAACCCATGGCCGGATGCCAGCGCCATGAACTCACATTCAAAAGGTATTCAATAGCACGGTCGGGGTTGAAAAAAGCAGCCCTCATTGCACGGTTAACATCACTCCGAGCGAAACCCATTGCCTCCATCTGAGCCACGACAGCTTCGCTCTGAGTGCCACTCAGCAATGCGGAGGGGTCATTGAATGCGGAGCCCTGTGCCTGGGAGGCCCCCGCGGCGGCCGGGGAGGGAGTCGAAGGAACAGCCGGTGTAGTGGAAGCGGCAGAAGGGGCTGGGGCGGGAGGCGCAGCAGGGGTCGAGGTGACTGCTCTGGATGGGGTGGAGGGCGCTTGTGACAAGGTGCCGGAGGAAGTAGCCTTGGGCTACACCACGAGAAATTAGTCCTTCATCCAAAAGGCATGTTTCCTTAGCCTGAGGGCTACGTACCTTAGAGACCATGCACACTATGAACCCCTTCTCCTCGATGTTGTATGACTCGATCGTCTTATCATCTTGAAGGATCTTTCCTGTTGGAGGGAAGAACGGTCAGCGCTGAAATTACAGCCTAACATAGTGGCAGAGGCCATCGAGAATGCTGCAGCAACTGTAAGATGCAAAAGATACTTTACTTACCAGAGTAGATGAGCTTAAGCTGAGGAACCTCCCATCCCTTCTCCTTGGAGATCTTTTCCTTCACTTGCCCGACCTGTCGGATAATTCATTTAGCCCCGCACTGACGCCGGCAAAGTCACGACGCTGAGAGAAGGGAACCGCCTACCGTCTCCGAGGGCTCTGCATCGATTACAAACTTTTGTTGTTTCAGGTCCTAGAGGAGGGAGAACGAACATGTCAGACTCGAGGACAAGCAGAGGGGGTGGGGTAGAAATCACGCGTACCTTGAACGTGAGCTTCATCTTGCGCCACCGGATGGAAGAGAGATGGCTCGGTGGGGTGGTATTCTGGGGAGCACGGAAATGTAGAAGAAGGAATACACGGGGGAGCTAGAAGCACCTGTTGATGTAGTTTGATGAGGGGGAGGGAAAGAGGGGGGAAACAATCAACGGTCTGGGAATAAACCGGAAGAGCAGCAAGCGATGATTGATGATGACAATCATGACGCCGGAGCGAGAGAAGGAGCTGGCGGGAGGCGGTCACTCACGGTCTTTCCTTCCCCAGCCACTCAGCCACACAAAACCCCTCGCTAGTTTGGTTTTGTTTTGTTTGGGAAGGTACTACTACTCAGCCACTCTTTTTCACATAGTAAAGGGTAGTATACTATATCTATCTATCTATCTATCTACTTAACTTTCAATGTGATGGCCATAATTGGAGGGCTAAATCAATGCTCCGAAAATATCACTATTCGCTCGAAATGCTCCCCAGAATATTGTAGGCAGCCAGTTCCATGAAATAGGGTGTATTGAAAGTAAAGTACTAGTTTTGTACCTTGAATCAGGCAATTGCTGTCACTAGTACTATTAGCCATTCGGGAAGTTATCGATGGAAATATATCTTCGTTCAATGCCGACCACCAGTCCTGAATCAAGAATTGACCACAGCAATACTAGTACTACTAGTATTTATTTGTTACCATCCACTTTACATATTCAATACTATGACTCTGCAATACAGAAAAGTATCATCTGATTACTATTACTACCTATTACTTCAATACGCGACAGTCTTCCTTTTCCTGCCCGCTCCACAAAGCGATGATGCGCCCAGTTAACTCTTCTCGTTCTGCGCCGCTTTCTCTTCTTCCCTGATATGATGAAACCATATACAATAATTCTGTAACCTATACGGAGTTGCAGTGCTTGGTACTTTGGATGCCGTGCCACCCGTGGCAAGGGGTATGGCCCTATCGACCTGTCGTATAGATGTATCACATGGAGTGGTTGATGCGGTGGAGAGAACTACTCTTGCCAACACGAAGCCATCAGGAATCCACAATTAGCTGCCGCCTTTGGGGGGGAATTCTCACCCCATGAACTGCACAGATCAATAAGTCTCCATATAATCCCATCTCTACTGTACTGATTGCTTGCTCTTCCAGCTAGAATCATTAGATGAGAATTCCAATCTCTTTTACCTCCCCTCCCAAACCATTGTTTAGGGGGAGCAGCTGCCTCCCCGCTTCTCATCCTTCACAAGTAACTATAGCGGCCCCTCCCGGGAACGGAGTGATAGATCACAGCTCTGCTTTGCAGGACTTGGGCGCTCCCCAAGTCCCATCCAGGAATCCAAACAGACGATCTCCCAATTAAGGCTTTCCCGGAACTCTGGAGATCCTCCCGGCCGCTGCGTACAGCAAAGCCAGCCTGATCTGACAAATTCTCTTCTAGACCTGTTCCATATGATGAGGATACCTCTGAGGTATGCCATGCAGAGTTGGCGATTAATTCGTCACTCCCCTTTGGTGGTGAACTTGAGGTTCAAGCTCAGAGTTTTTGTCTTTGCATCGTACTGGGGGATAATCATACGAAGATTAAGCATGTAGGTTCATGAAGGCTGCGTGGGTGACAGTTTCTGATGTTAAAGGCATGTCATCCCTGGCCGTTGGAAGTCATCGCCAACCCATGAGCTTCCCTTTGACGTATATAAGTACGAGTCAGCTTGACAGTGATCATGAAACCCTTTGTTAATATGTTTTCTTTTTTTCGTTTTCCTTCCTGGTGCCCCTACCTTGACTTGACACGACCACCCCCTTCCCTTTCGTGGCAATCGAGAGGGGCCCAGTTCCCCCAATAGCTGGCAAGACTAGGGCATCGAGGGAATGGTCGAGAAAGGCACCTCGATCACCGAGCCTACCGATCCGCACTAAGATTGGTATGATTCCCATCTGCTCCTCTGGCAGCCCCTGCTAGTCTAGTGAGATCGAGACCCTGGAGGCGTAGATTGCTCGGCTCCAGGTCCATTCGCCATTGCCATTCGACCGCTGCTCGAAGTAGTCAACGCCCCCCCTGTCATGATAATCCTGGTAAATGCATACGCGCTTTTTCTTCGAACAATCCATGCGTCCTTATTCAATTATCCTCGGGGAACCCATTCCCCCCGTCTTTCCCTCTTTAGCTTAATTGATTGACTCTCGTTCTTTCCGGGTTGTTGGGTATTTACTCCGGCTCGACCCTCGTCCACCATTGTCCCTCGTTTGATCATTGCTAACTCGTCACGCCCACGATTTTGTCCGCCCGATCTTTTCCATCGAGACATTATCACACTGTCCTTCCATGCTATCATATTGCCTCTGTATTTCCCAAGGCTTACCCTCAAGTCCAGAACGCTCTCGACGTCACGGTCAGTTCAAACTACGACGGCCGACTTGGCTTGGTACCAACTGCCTCAATCGCTTCGGCTGAGCTGTGCTGCTAGACCCGACATCTTTGAGCCCCTTAATTTGAATATCTGAGAAGACCCTTAGAGATATTCTGGCATCTGCACCTGTCCCTCAAGGGCGATCGTTGGACACTGTCTTTACCACGAAGTCCGCAGCATCCATCTTCCTTCGTATAGTCCTGACCCCCCTTTTTCATGTCTCTTAGTATGCCCAGGGCCTCCCCGGCCCGGATCCTGGGTGGCACTACTTTATTATCGACGTTCATTACTACTATCCTCGATGGCATGTGCTTCACCTTCTCCAGATCCCTCTCATCTCGCGTGTCTTCGGTGGAATCGGCCATTGTCAGCTTGGGCGCAGTCAGCTGTCTTGCGCTTGTATCCTTGATGCTCCTCTGGATCAAAGATATAAAAAGTGAGCCTATAGAGCAGTGCAGAAACCACCGAGCCATTGCGTATGGGCTTATTGCTGCATATTTATCGGTGGCCACTGGCGTGACGGCAGGTGGGATAGCATGGAGTGCAGCTCAGTCCGTGTCAGCTAAGAAGTCGGTCACAAGGCATCAGTCCTTGCTAGTGGCTCGCTGCACCATATGGGCCATTTCGGTCCTCAGCCAAGGCATACTAGGAGGCTATTTCCTGACAACCTTGGCGAGACGGGAATCCACTAGCAAATGGTCGCCGCCATCCGTATCCCAAGAGCTTGAGGTGCTTTCTGATAAAGCAAGCGTGAAAGACGCAAGCACCGTGCAATCATCCTCTCTGGCTAGCGAGTCTCAGCGACCATCCGCTGATTTGAAGACTAATTCCGACACTGTCCCTCCGATCCAACCGTCTGTTTCAAATACAGAGTCCCAGGCCTCAAATCGCTATTCTGGACGCACACTATTCCAGCATGACTCCAAGCAAAGCTCCTTTGACCTGCAGCGATCATACGTACCTCATGGAGACAGCACAGCCACGCCGGCCACAGTAGAGGAGCATCCCGTTGACCAAGCCGTCAGTGCAGCAGTTGGGGCCAAGCTTCGCCCCGAACCCCCCAAAATTCGACGAAGCTATTCCGATACAAAGCGATCTTTGGATGGCTTGGTTCGCCAACCCTCATCAGCACGGTCATCACCCGCGACTTCATCAACACAGTTGGTGACTCCCGCCAGACCTGCCCCTCCCAAGCTGAAACTCCCCGATGAGAGCTTCATTCATCCGTTATTCCGCTCCGACAGCTCATCGCCGCCCCCGACCCCAATGCCAGGTACCACGGTGATTGCCTCACCCGCAGCCGGTCAGACCATTTCCGTGCAGGCCTTGAACCGGGTCAGATCCACTCGTTCGCTTCGATCTCAAGCACCACGCAGCAGATCGCCGCTGTTCGATCAACCGCTTAACGGGATGGATCGGAACACCGAGTCACCGGAACCCAGCGGTCGAGGATCCCCCATGCCCAGCTTCATCATGGCGGCAGATGTGCGGAGCAGTATATCACGGTATGAAAAGAAGTATGACTTGAACGAATCACCGGATGAGAGCTAGCTGGGCCAAAAAGGGGGGCGACCGCATTGCAGGTTTGGGCTTACATGTCTTTCCTTTGTTCTTTTTTCCTATGTTGATAGATATCCTGGACATAGCGTTTGATGTAGTTAGCAAGTACTTTCCTAGATAAGTATAGATCATATAATGCATCATGGCTCTCTACTGAATGGCAGGACATAGTTAGATATAGGATAATGCTGACAGCCAATAGTACATAATATGTGGCTTGTCAGTGCTAGTTTTCTACTGGGGGTAAAGTTGAACCTTTGAGGTATCGAAATACATCATAGGAACGAATCATAATCGAATTCTAAGTAGAAGCCGCTATTCTTGACCATGAAGAAGATCAAGGTGATATGTCTATATAGTCAAATACAACATCCAGTGACAGCATAAGAATCAACACGATCAATTATACCTCAAAATATCCACCAGAAAAAGCCAAGCATAAATGCCTGCATCATTCCTACCCACGGAGCCCGATTCTCTCCCTCAGAAACCTGATCCATCATACGGTGAACTTGGATCAAGTTGCGGCCTTTTTTATTTCGTGCATATCCATGCAGATGTACACCTGTCATGGGCTAGACTCTTACGAGGCGCAGATTCGTCATGAATTGGCGGATTTCTGGTTTATGATGTTTTTTATTTCTTTTTCAATTTTTTTCTTGTCTAAAGTTTGTTTCGTGTTACGAGGTAAATCAGAAATTGAGTAACTGGCTGATACTCTTATTTTTCTTGTCTCCCGGGGAAGGACTTTTTAATTGAGAACGTAAGCGGGTATTGAATCATCTCTCATCACCGTTCTCGCCCGTATTGTGAATCGGGTAGAGATGAAACAATTGGGACATATTAGGCTTAAGGGTCGGAGTGACGAAGTTAAGGAGGGATAAGGGGGGAGGGAGAAGAAAAGGCTTGATGATGGTGATTGATCTGTGTCTATTTTTGACAATATATGAGAGGGAAGGTGAGATATTGACAGGGGATAGAAATGGCTCTAGGTGAGGAATTGAAGAACTTGTACTACTGTCTCGCATCATGAAGAGAAAGAGAGTTTCAAAAGTTTTACTTAATTTACTCCGTAATCGGAAATGGAAATGGAGATTCGAGTTTAGTTATAAAGTACGAGGAAGCAGGAAGGTACCCACTTTCGGAAAACCCATCCATCCATCATCTACTAGATTACTAGATAGATAGATACTACGAGACTACTTACGTGGATAATAAATAGTAACTCGTACATGAGGTACCGCGGACTAAGTTTATTCACAAGGATCTTAACACGTGTGTACTTATCTTGATGAAATACCATTTTATTCTTCGAGCATTGGTCATTCAAAGGATCATTGGCAGTCTCATCGGATTGTTGCACGGTTTCAGCGCGAATTGTCAAGAAGGGAGTAAGTAGTCGTAAGTAGTCCGGAGTCCGACGATGATAATTCCCTTAGCGGTGATTTAAGTGCTTGGAGCTTACTCGGTTTAGTTGGTCAGAATTGGCTGGGATGGAATTTCTACGGCCACACGGCCTTGCTCGACTTTACGACGTATTTCCGACTCATTCCATCCAGCTTTTTTTTGACAGTCGCTCGGCTTTTCCACGCTCATCTCTTTTTTTATTTTTTTTTAACCTTTGAAAATTATAAACCTCTGCGTATTTGTTTTGTGCTATGCTGGGTTAAAGGCCCATCTGACTATTATTTGATGATTTAATAATAATTATATCTCTCCTTTCTATCTTCTAATTTCAACTCGGATATTGGGAACGTGGGCCGGGGTGGTCGGTCCCTGGCTCCTGCTTTTGCGCCACTCCAAGCGGCCGGGACAGCCAAACGGCCCAGTCAAATTCCTCGCCGTCGGTCTTTTTAGTTCAACTAACACTAACACTGGCTTGAACTGAACTCATCACCCATCAGCTTCAAGATTCTCCATCATAATCTTGTCTTGTTGTGGTGGTGGTGGTGTCTTCTTCCTCAGTTTTTCTCTTGACCTGTTCCCCTTCCTTCCCACGGACTTCTCGACCATCGCAAGGTACGGCAATACTTAGTTTAAACACTCCCTTTTGCGTGTCATTTGGGGTGGTGTTATTTTTTTCCCCTTCTCCTTCTATTGTCTTTCCCTCCCTTTTCGTTTCCTGGGTTTTTCTTTTCCTTTCGCTGCTCTACAAAACATCACCGGACTTTCTCTGCCCGCGCATGAAGATCGACTTTTGGGATCAACCACCCGAAAAGCTCCATCAATTGCTGGGGGATCGATCGTTCTGGTAGACCGTAGTTACTGCTGCTGCTGCTACTACTACGACGACGACGACAAGCTGGAGCTGCTGTTTCTGCTTGCTGTTGCTACCTCACTAAACCAACCAACCTTTTTAACTACTACTTTCTACTTTTACTACTTCTACATCCGGCGAAGTTCGTCCTTGTACTGACGGGCTTCTCCTCTCTCTTCTGTTCTCTCTTCTCTCTTCCTTTCTCACTCCCTCTTGAGTCTTGACAGTCTCTCTCTGCCAGGCCCGCCAACCAACCAACCAAACAGCGGGTAGCTTTTCTTGCTTCGCTCACTTGATCCACTTGGCCGAACCTCTTTTTACTTCATTCCCTCTCCAATCTCCATTCTACTACTACTACTATCTCGACTTTACTACCCTCGCGTTCCCGCCTGGGGATTCACTCAATCAATCTACTACTCCTTCCTACCTTCACGCTGCTTGCTGTTCCACGCTCCGAGGAGGAATTTTTCCTTATTCCCTCCCCCCCCAAGGTATGTTCTCATTCTTTTCCCTCCCCATCTCCCCCATTTCTTGTCCGATTGTTCCCCCGTTTTACTTTTCTGTTTCTGCTCTCCTTCCCGCAACCACGCGACCCCCAGCTTTTTCCTTGGGAAGCGATCCTCCCGGCACGTTTCCATCGTCACATACCTCTCGTCTCATCTCGGCCTTTTACCTAGCTGCCATCCTCCGCCCTTTTCTTCTCTGTACTTCCTGATGCGTCCTCTCCCCCCAGCATATCCCCATCCTTAACTTTATTCCAACCAATGTACCATACACCTGGCTCTTTCACCGTTTTCCCATTCCCTCTCTCAACAACACGTACCCATGTCGCTTAGCATGGCCTTTCACCGTTCAAGATAGTTAATGCCTGCATCCCTTCCCTGATCTTCTTGCAGTTCCTACTTGATCTTAATGGGGCCTGCTTGACAGACGTCCTTTTCCTTGTTTTCATTTTTCTCTCCTGCTTTCTCATCTACTTTGCGTGACCCACTGCTTGCCCTTTTGGTGTTGCTTGCCTGAAGATCTTGCATTTTTGCCTCATCTTATCATTGTGTTTCCATCAACGACTGCATCTCAACCTTTTTGTCTGTTCCTGTCTTCCCCTAAAACATTGATTCTCAGAAGTGGATCCTCCTATCTGACTGTGTTATTCGTCTTGTTTCTTTCCATTGCTTCTCCACTCTATTTGCTCGACTCGTTCACGCATCCCTAACTCTAATCGAATTCTCATCAGATAGTGGACAGCAATGGCGGGGGTCAAGCGTAAACTTGAAGCTACCCAGGCTTCAGCTACATCCTCTGGTGGTCACGCTGGCGCAGGGGCTTCCCAGAACACTACTAGTAAGTTTTTACCCCCTTCCAGCTATCGCAGTAGATTCTTATGGCTCCCCAGACTCCACAAATGATGATTTTTCATCTGTTCGTGTGACTCGGAGTTTACGTTCGAGTCGAGATGCACGTGCCTCTCAACATGATGTTAGAGCCCCCAGCAACACTGCTGCTACGGCTGGGAACGGCAACAATCATCTAAGAAACAACACCAATCGCCCATCACGTATTATCACGCTCAGCACTCGTGCTGCTCGAGCCAATACTGCCGCGGAGAATGCAGCTCGCGAAGCGGCGCTCCGTGAGACTGCAGCGCGTGAAAATGTAGCCCGTGAAAACACCGCTCGCGAAACCCGTAATACTCGGACTCGCGCAAGCGCCCAGTTGGCCACTGCCCAACCTGAAACGCCAGTAACAGCCGTTCCAGAAACCCCTCGGCACAAGCGCGTCAAGCGGGGCCCGACGGTTGAAGAGACACCTCGGACTACGAGGCAGTCGGCGAGACTCAGGGCCCATGTGCATCCAACATCAGCTGAAGATGGTTCTAACGATCAGGGCATCATCCCGAAATTCTCAGAGCCGAGCCCTTCTACCACTGCTGCCCCGAGTACCAGAACGAGAAATAGAAGCCGGCAATTTGCTGACAATATCATTGACACTACTCACAATGCTACTTCTACTGCTCCTGCGGTCAAGTCTCCTTCACCAGACAGGACCACTCCTGTACCGGCTGAGCAACCCAGGCCACCGCAAGATGAGCCTCAGAGCATCGTGCCAGACCTTCATCTTTTTACGAAGGAAGAGTCACCAAAGGGCACCGTTGTTGATGAAGACAAGAGTGGTGTCACTGAACCGGCAGCCCGCGAGACTGCTGATCGTCAGAATTCAACGACCACCCCAAGTCCAGAGGCATCCGAGAAGCCTAAGTCGTCATCTCAACCAGAAGATACTGGTGCGGCTGAGAGCGAGAGTGTCTCGGAATCCCCTAGTAAGAAGCCTAAAGTGGAAGAGGGCGAGTTGGAGCACGCATTAGATCAGCAATTGCAGAATGGCACCGGTGGTAATCCGGCATCACGGTCCCCCGCTGAGGCCGTGGCCGACTCGAGAATTGACTACGACTCTCGCCAGGTGACTGAAGAGATTGAAGGATCAACGCCAGAGGTAGCCACGGAGTCGACGGCCGGTAAACCAACCCGTGGTGGACGGACTCGAGGCCGCGGTCGTGGTGGACGGAGTCGCGGCTCAGCGCGTTTCGCAGTGAACAAACGAGGACGAGGCGCCGCACGCAGTGGTCGTGGTGGTCGCACCGGTCGACAACTGGATCGCTCGAGCGATGTGGAGCCTGACCGCTCTCCTTCCCCAAGTGCAGCTACCCAGAAGCTGCGGGACAGGCAACGGGAGTTGGATAAGGCCTTCAAGAAAGTGGCTGCTGCTCAGCGGCTGGCGCTGGCAGTGCTAGCCACGCAGTCTGAGAAGCGACTGGCCCGCGATAAGAACGCGCATAAGAATGTGCCAGAGTTTGAAGAAGTCAATATGCAGTTGAAGGAGAGACTAAATGGACGGAAGGAGGTTTTACGCCGGGAATACGAACTGAAGGTGGCGCAGGAGCACCGGCTATTCGAGGCCAACAAGCAAGCTATTGAGGAGCGATATCGGGTGAGTTATGACGCTTATTCCTTTCATTAGACGAGCTCCTGACAACCAACGAACAACAGGCCCAAGCCCGCAATATTCGAGAAGAACACTTGCTGGCCAGTCAAGGGGCGTATATGACTTTTGTCGAAGGCCGCCGTGCCGCGGAAGATGATGAGCATACTGAGGTATGTATAAAATCCGGTGCTCGGAATCAGGAATGGCTACTAACGTTACACTGCAGACTGATGATTCCGAAACCGAGCCGGAGCGCGGACGAGTGGTACCACCCGCCAGGGAGGTGTTCAGAGGCTTCAACTCCAACTATGTTCGGAATCCTTCTGGGGCAGCCCTTTACGATCGTGCTTACTTTGGCTGGGACGACTTCGTTCAGCGGGCCAAGGTGGGCGACGACATCGATCCGCAGATGAAGGAAATCCGGGACGCAGGCCCCTTTGCCGGCATGACCGCTGAACAGATTCTCGACATGTTGGTGAAAGCGACCGGGGTTGTTGAAGTTCCTCGCAACACAGTGCCGGCAGAGATCAGTCCTCCGGTGGTGCTGCCTGACTTGCGTCCCCGGGCATTGTCAGCCCTGGCAGATATTGCTGCGGCGGAGCCTCCGCGCCCTCCCCTGTCACAAGCTGCTCCACGCCTCTCGACTCATCGAGCCCTCCTGCCCCAGCCTGCACAGCCGCCATTGGCCCACGGCCCTGCCGAAACTCGACCATTTGTGCTGCCTCCACCCACCCCCCAGAGACAACAGCCCCGTCGTCTTCTTCCAGCGGGGCAACAGATTCCCCCGATCAACGAACAGCTCGGCTTGCCTGATCCTTTTGCCTCCATGGGAGGGCCCCCTCACCTTCCTCCTCCGCCGGGGTCCAACTTTCATCGACCTCCCCTACCCGGTTTTATGACGGGACATCACCCCCCAAGTCTTTATTACCCGCCGCCGCCTCCACCACCTCCCCCAGGACCTCGTCCCCCCTTTTAGCGGGAAGGGGATGAGTGTGCGCGCAGGCTTATCTTGATTTGTCTTTTCGCGCTAGGATTCTCACCCGGAGTTTTGAAGTAGACTTATTCGTTGGGATATGTAAGGCCTTTTCTCTTTTCGATTACCTAGCGACTGGTTATGTATTTAGCTACGGAGGATTCCCCTTAGGCGTTGAGTGGTTAGGATCTTCTCTTCATAAACATGATTTCTAATTTTTATTTGATTGAGTTCGTCCTTCTTGATCTCACGTCTCTTCTCACCCGGAGTGGGGAACCGTACTATGCGGCGGTGCAACTATGTAAAGGGGGCTGGGTCTAGTAGTTACTGGGGAATCTAGACCCACCGGAGGATGAATCATAATGGCTCATGTCTTGCTGGCGATGAGTCGACGGGGGGATATGATGACTGATGCTGATTGCTGACTCATGACTGGTTCTGCCCGGTCGCCGCCTTCCACCCCGATTGGGACTAGTGCCATAGGCGGGGCTATCGCTCGAAGCTTTTTATTTCCTCGGGCTTTTCCTCCATCACTGCGGTTCACGACCCTGCTGTGCTCTCTAATTTGCCTGCATCTTTTGCCTGATCGAGTCCCCGTCTCTCGTCAATTGCGAGTCGCAAAGTTCTGTTCTAGCACTTTGTGTTCCTTTCTCGCCGATTTCCCCGCCGCGAACCTCTTCCCGACAGGCTCTGCCTCGCCCTCACCCCGCCTTCACCACTTCGAATCTCTCTCTCCTCCCAGTGATCTCTTTCCCTTTCACGGGCACTCGATCAACTTCCTCGCATTCTCGAAGCGAAGACCTAGAATTCTCCAATCTTCACTATTCCCACCACCAGTACTCCGACTCCCACAGAAGGAATTATGGCCGTCCGCGCGCAGTTCGAGAACTCCAACGAGTGAGACGCACCCCGGAGAATTTTCTGCTGGCCTGCTTGACCATGCGGCCCAGACCTCGCAGCTTCTGGACCCTTTACTAATGCATATTTATTTTCTAGGGTCGGTGTTTTCTCCCGTCTCACCAACTCCTACGCTATTGTTGCCATTGGCGCCTCCGAGAACTTCTACAGGTGCATATATACACCCGTTCCTACCAGAACCACAACCCAGTCCCATTAACGCTCTATTTAGTGTATTCGAGGCCGAATTGCAAGATGTCATTCCCATCTGCCACGCAACCATTGCCGGAACCCGCATTGTTGGCCGTCTGACGGCAGGGTATGTCTAGGCCCGGACTCAAATTTGATCTCCGTATCAAAATCCGCTGACCATCTTTCGCCCCATATCAGAAACCGCAAGGGTCTTCTCGTCCCCACCACCACGACAGACCAAGAGCTCCAACATCTCCGGAATACGCTACCCGATACGGTGAAGATTCAACGTATAGAGGAACGTCTATCGGCTCTGGGGAACGTCATCTGCTGTAATGACCATGTCGCGCTGATCCACCCGGATCTCGAGCGGGAAACCGAAGAAATGTATGCCCGTGATACCTTTACACACATACCTGTAATCTTCTTGCATTCATGCTAACATGTCTAAACCAACAGCATCGCCGATGTCCTCGGCGTCGAAGTCTTCCGTCAAACCGTCGCCGACAACGTCCTGACTGGCTCCTACATGGCCCTCTCCAACCAAGGAGGTATCGTCCACCCCAAGACCTCCATCCGTGACCAGGATGAACTTTCCTCCCTCCTGCAAGTGCCCCTCGTCGCTGGTAGTGTCAACCGCGGTAGCCCCGTCGTCGGTGCCGGTATGGTCGTGAACGACTGGCTCGCTGTCACGGGTCTGGATACGACAGCCACGGAATTGAGTGTGATTGAAAGTGTCTTCCGTCTGGGTGAGATGGGTCCCCGTGGTGTTGGCATGGGTAACGCCAACAAGGAGAGTATCGTGGAGAGTTTCTACTAGAGGAGTTTTTCCCTTTTATCATTTACGCCTTTTCTTTACCTCATTTTTTCACGTTTTCTTTTTTTCTTTGCCTCTCTCGAACATACATGAATATCCTTATTGTGCTATGAATGAATGGAATGGGTAGAATATCCGGGGGTGTATATGTGTGTGTGTGGACTGACTGGACACTATTCTCCTTAAAACCTCTTATTTATCTCATCCTCGTAGAGTAGACGGAACTAATCAAACACATACATAACATACATACATAATGCAGAGAACGAACAAACCAGACACATATGGTTCCATTCCGCATCACATCATACACAACCATTAAAAGAAAAGTAATACCTTCGTGAGTAATTCAACTACGATGTATGGTCACTATCAATAAAATATCTCAGGTGAGGGAGGTACTTACTACCTGTATCTGAATTGACTTGTCCATGTTTCTATGAAGTAAGTTTAGTTGAATGGGTGTGTGCTTGAGGGGATGGATGATCAAGTAAGTTTGAGTACTAGGGAACTTAGAGAGACTGCTAACTGCCAATACTGGAATTATGGTCTACTACTACTAATTATGGGATTAACTAGTATTAGTATCATATCAACTGATGATGATGGTATATATTTGTACACGCATGTATGCACTACACTTAATCACTACTGCGTATGGGTGCATCTAGAAGTGGTAAAAGAATTAGATAGATATGTGCTTTTAGTAATACACTTCATGATCCTACTTATCCTCTCTCCCTCACTCTCTCGTCAACAAAACCTAAATTAAAAAATGAAATATCCTTGTTGATTGAGTACGTTTTGTTGTTTTCCTTTCTCTCTCTCTCCTCTAAGACCGGGAGGTATGCAATCATCATAGCTATCGCGGGTACGAATTGGGGGTATTCATGTTTGAACAAGGAAAAGTGATAATAAAAGGGGATAGGAATGCAAATATAGAAAAAGAGATATAAAAGAAAACCCAGACGAGAAGGAAAGAGCAACTGGAAGGGAAGGAATAGAATATAGTAAAAATAGAATAGCACAAGGGGGAGAATGGCACAAGTAATAAGATGAACGGCCAAATCGAGTCAGATCAGATCAGATCAATTCAAAACGAACCAGATGCTCTCCGGACGAAATCCCCTTAAGGTATTGGGGAATATAGAAGGGGAAAATAATAGAAGGAGGGCTAAGAATAAATGGCAGCCAATTAGTCATATCATATCAAGTCAAGTCGAACTCCTAGAACACCAGACCCGATGCTGGAACTCCCCCCTTGGGGTGGAAAGGATGGTGGGGATATCAGCTGGCTAGCTTTGGTTTTACTAGCTGGCTGGGGTTACTCATGCTATACCCGTCCCTCGATGCCAATATGTGTCGGGTTTAGCTCCTTCACGCCATCTTCGGGGCTGAAATGATTGTTGTTGGTATCCATCTCCTGTTCAGGGTAGGGAGGAGGTGGCGGAGGAGGCGGAGGAGAACCAAGATTTTGTTTGTCCGCAGGAGTGGGCTCATCTGCATCGCTCTTCATATTCCCATCTTCGCCACTTTGGCCTTGCTCGTTACCAGGGCTCATGGGAGGAGGGGGTGGTGGTGGCGGCGTGGAGGATCGTTGTCGCTTGGACGAAGACGGGGTAGTATACTCGGTTGTGCTTCCATCACCGGTGTTTGGCTCATCTTCTCTCTTACGTTTCAAGAGGCCTTGCACTTCGTCTGTCATGGTCGTAGGCGTCTCCTCATCCTGTGCTGGAACCCGATCGTCCTCATCGTCAGACATCTTTACGTCCAGACCGTCATCCTCGACAGCCTCCGCTGCCGCGTCATTGGGCTTCGAATCTGGCTCCTTTGACTGTCGCTCTGCTTTCCGTTGTTCGTATGCGCGGTGCTTGACGACAGCTTTGTCGAAGAACTCTTTGCAGAATTTCTTCACCTTCTTTTGCTGCTTGTCATCGATTTTGGTAGGGTCCCCAACACGGTTGTTTTTGAAATCCGAATTTACCAGTTTCTTAGCCACCTGTGTCGACAACAATTCGTTAGCTCGACTATTCTTTTGTAGAGGCTTTGAGAGGTTTCATCTCACATCTTTGGCATAGCGTTTCAAGTCGTCTTTCGGAAGTTTGTGCTTAAACTTGTCCACCACATACTTGACATGGGGATAGAGCTATTCACCGTCAGTACTTGCACGCCGTTCGTGTCGTATCCCTCAAACACTGTACTACTCACCGTGTTTTCATAGATTTTCTTTCGCTTCTCCTCGCTATATGACCTCCACTTTTCTTGACCATCCTTCATATCCGGTGTTGGTCTAGACGCTTGTGGTGTAGCTGGAGTTCCGCTCTTCTCCTTTGGTGTGTTCTCCTTGGCGTTCATGATACCATCGATGATATCCTGCAATGCCTTGTCTCTCGATTCCTTCGGGGCCGGCGGCGGTTGAGGAGCGGCCTTTGTCGGTCGTGTCCAGGTCGTGTCCCCGCGAGCGGAGTAATAGTAGGTTCTCCCATTTGATTCCGCTTGGAACCATCCTGGCGGGAGGGGGTTGAATTGTCGACGGAAGGGTCGGGGACCATGATGGTGAGGATTTCTCTGGCCATGTCCGCCTCGCGTTTGAGCAGCTGGCCCGCGAGGGGCTTCTATAGACCGTGACCTCGATCGGGAACGAGACTTTGACCGTCGTCGCTCATCCCGAGTGTTCTCTCGCCGCCCGAACTGATTAACGGCTGGCGTCATGGCATTGGGATCTCTCTTCATGCGTGGAATGCGATAACCAACCTCGAGGGTCGACCAGACTTGCAGCAAGGTGGCTGACTTCTTCTCCACACGCTCATCACCACAGCTGGTCAGTGGTTGGATGGTAGACTCGATCTTGGAGTCGATGATCTTGTTCCGTGTCAGACGAGGAAACTTGTCGAGAATGTCGAGAATCTGTAAGACGACGTTGTGATCCTCCTTCCACATGCCCAGCTGGGAGTTCAGAATCTGGTATCCATGCATTTTCACCACCCGATTCCGGACTCGCTCATCATCACAGCGCTGAATTCGTCCTAGGAGCTTGACCGCAATCCATTTCTCCTTGCACTGCATGAGCGCCGCCATGACCTTGGTCACGCCATTCTCCTCCAGGGACTTGGGCTGCACACTGTCCACATATTCCTCATCGTCCTCTCCTGTCTTCTTCTTGCGTGGTCGCTTCGCAACGGCGGTGTCCCAGCCGTCTGCATCGTCAATACCCAAAGCTTCGATGGTAGCATTCGACAACTTTGTGGCCCGCTCCGTCTGAGTTCTACCTCCGATGAAGCCGGTACAGTTAGGTTCGCCGCAGTAACAAGGTTGCGGATCTGCCCCATAGCGGTCGACATTGTAGTTGAAGACGAGTTCCTCCCCAGCTTGAATGTGTCGTTCGGCAAAAATTCCCATGCGAAGTTTCTCACCAACGACCCACTTGTCGACATAACAATTGGGATTGCACGAATGGTTGCAAAAGCGGCCAAGATTACCCTTTTTGGTCGCATCGACAAATTCGCCCTTGCTGAGGGACATAAAATAAAAGTGCTTAATTCCCTCTTCGTCATACTGTCTCATGCGGCGCCGGAATTGGCCCTCGTTGATGACTTCGCCCACATACTCAAAGATGAATTGGTGCGGTCGCAGGTCAGCCTCCGCCCGGAGACCGAACCCTTTCTTTTCCGTTTTGATCACCGCCACCGGAGCATATTCCCTTCGCTGGAATCGTTGGTTCTGACACTCTGGCCCACATCCACAATCGCCCATGCATTCGATCTTGGTCGCGCGGTTAATGCAATCTGAGTCTTCACCGCATGCCAGATTTTTGGAGACCGACGGTTCTGGTCATGGGTTAACTAATTAGGTCCGTAGGTGGGGGGAAGACGCACAAAACAACACAACACAGAGATGGAAAACCAACAACCAAGGAAAAGGGGGAGATGTATCGAAGTAACAACGTGAAATAATAGAGTGTTTAAATAAATAGGAAAGGTACAGAAAAGAAACAAAAAGGCAGGAGCGTAGACCAAGTGGCCGTTCCCACCCCCCTTCAAGATGGGTTTGAGGAACGCCACCACGCGTAGGAGCCAAACGATGAAGCCAGTGACGGCGAGGTTGAGTAGACAGACAGCGCAGGAGATATCTCAGTAAAAACTTACCCCATTCTTCAGCACAATCGCATTCCATCGCATGTTCAGTATAACCCATGTACTTATTGGCGTACGTGCATGCGTCCATCAAGTCAAACGTCGCTTGAGCCTCAGCTGTGCTATCCGGCAGATGGGCAAACAACTGCGGTAGCCGTGGAACAACCTTCTGGGAAGAGCTCCGTGTTAACTTGGGAGGCTGTCCAGGCTCGAGCTTGACAATAATGTCGCCCCCGACTTTCTCCTCCACGTTGTCCCCATGATTGTTCTCCGCCCCTTTCGAATTGCCTCCATCGTCTTCGTAGTTCTCTTCCTTCTTCACCGGGGCTCGAGAAGAAGATCGGGATCGTTCTGCCTTTGGGGTCGGGACGGGGGAGGCGTTGGAGGCCGCGTTTGACGATTCATCCTTGATCATGGCTCCTCCGCCGTTTGGCATGGCTGAGTTTTCGGGCGCTGCGTCGGACTCCAGCTTCATCGCGGTCACCGCATCTGCGACAGATTCTGATTGATGGTCCGCGTAGTCATGAGGGGACATGACGACACGGACGGAGCGCGCAACTTATTCGGTGCCCGGTGGGAGATGCGCTGTGGCTAGGCTAGATCGGAGACCGCGCGAGAAAGTTGTCGTTGTGGTTGCAGTTCCAGTCTGGTGGAAGACAAGAAGCAAAGAGAAGAAAAAGGTAAATAGTGAAATTAAAAGAAGGGGAGCGGAAGGAGAAAAGAAAAATCAAAAGAGAGAGAGCAAAGAAGGGAAAGTGAAGCGATGAGGAAAGACTGGCAGAATAATTCGACGAGAACTTAACCACCAGAAAGAAAGTCGCAAGTCAAAGCATCGCCCACGTTTTCCGCGGGTGCCAAGAATACCTCGAGGTCAGAAAGGGTCGAGAGCAAGGTTCCACGACCACCCCAGTGTTAGCCGGGAATAGCCTACAGAGAGGACTGAGAAATTGGGAGTCTTTCATTTCAATGTTATTGTCATTCTATTCTAAGCCATGGCGGTCCATTATCTATTCACCTCGACTCAACGATCCGGTGGCTCAGTATACAAACCCGACACCCGCCCATTTAGACCATGACAATAATCCTTCACTGTCGGTACATCTCTTTCAAAGCACACAAAAGGTCTATTCGAGAATGCGGAGTTAAACACGCCTTGAATGATACCTTTGTTCTCATCCTCTGTGAATACATCGCTTTCACAGACGAGATAGTGGGTGCTCGACGCGTGTTATCATCCCAGCGAGAGAGTGTTTGCATTCCAACTGATCTTAACCGAGTATCGACCTAGCATAAACCAACCCATGTTTGACTCGGGGTCCACTAACGATCACTTGTTATATGTGGTCTTTTCTGCCCTTTCAACCTCTTTGCAGTTGGGATTTGTTCAATACTGTAGCTATCGTGGGGTTATTAAGATCTGAGCACTCGGCTTCACGGTGTCATGGTGCTAAGCCGGGGCAGATCTGGTAGGCAATCCATGTTGTCATAGACCCTAAGTAGATACTCGGCTCTGCGGTACCTTTGCAGAAATCAGAGTGTCAGCAGAAGCACTTGGAATGGTTTCTTTCTAAGCAAAGCTGGCTTTCAATGGAGTGATGAGACCTGGACATTGCATTCGGGGCCAAGTTCAAGCCAACGACCGAGAAAACGGGGGGGCAGAAACGGACTACAATTAATGGGAAAATGACAGGCCAGCAAGACAAAGCGAAGGCATCGTAGGTCAAAGCACAGGAGGGAACTTGCGATTCGTAATCCTGGGAGATACAGACTTACTGTACCATCTCAAGTCCAGCTACCCCCTTCCCGTCGCATCTTCCGAGGACGGGGCACCGGGTAGTTATGAAGCAGGAAGAGCGCGTGAAAGCTAAGACGACCGGCACCTGCAGATGGGGAGACGGAGAGACTGTCCTCCAACCAACTTGCGGTTCGCTTATGCGGGAGTCAAAACCATAGGCCACGAGACGCCCAAATCACCAAGACTAGGGCTAGGGTCCGCCTGGCCATGCAGCTCCCTCTCCTAATCCTCCTATCCAATGGCTTGGTGGTCGGACGGAAGATCAAATGGCAACATGGATACCACGGCCGGTGTACTGGACTCACATGCAGTGGAGAACGCAGGTAAAAAAGGATCTGCAAGAGAAGCATTAGGATGCAACGCAATGACTGTACTGGACGATATGTCGAATTCAGGAGCATTCTTCTACCGTGCTTCCAGACTGACGTGGTTCGGGGCGGCTAGCGATTGGAGGAGGCCATCGCATTTTGGGTAAATGCAGGCAGGAAGTATATGCACTCCGTAGGTAGCGTAGCAGAGTTCAAAATGAGTGGTGGTCAGGTAGACTTAGCCGGATGGATGGAGTCAAATGGGATCACTACCGTTTTAATGGCAGCACTAGGTACACGGAATCTCCATCCGGAGCAGGGACGGACCTAGCACGGAGGAGAACTCACTGGATGACTGGACTGATCTCGAGATTCCAAGATGCAGGCCGTCCCACGCCGGACGGAACGCTCCCATTCTTCTCGGAGTCCGTGCTTAGTTTGAACTTTCTTTCAGTGAAACCTTCGTCTGAACCATGGGACCTGGCAGTGATCCCCAGCCTTTCAGCATTTTAAGGTGAGGGAAAGAGAGGGAAGAGCGAATCGTGATACAGAGCTTGTGTATCCAGTCAAACGTAAGACGGGATGATGGGAAATTGAAGCCATGACAATCAGGATATGACCATGCATGAACCGGTGTTGCCTCGATAGAGTGGGTTGGATTACCGCAGAGGGAGTTGGCCTGTCTGTGTATGTACTACACTAGACTACTAGTATTGTATGGTATTATAACATTCTTGTTATAACTAGGATGAGGGGAGAATTGTTTTGGGGCCATTTCAGAGACTACTTAGTTTACTTACACACCCACCCAGAGAGAGAGCCTCCGAGGTAACTGGTACCTCCTAAGTACCTGTCTGGGTCTCAACAGCCATAATAGGTACCTTTTTCGGAGCAAACCCACCAGCACTGATGTTCAGGCCTTGAGTTGTGCCTACGGTGTACCCCGTTAGGTACACGGCACACTATAGCGAGATAGCAGATACCTATAGCCGAGGATTATGGTATGCGATCCACATGCGTGCATTTCATCGCTGCTTAGGGCCAATTCCGTCCTCTCACACAGAACCCCGGGTGCTTTTTATTTTAGGGCTTATAGAAAAAGAAAAGGATGAGAAATCATCATCATTACAAATAGTAGCTACTTAATGTAAAAACTAAAAAGGAATGTGTGTAAGACGAGAAGGGAAAAGAGAAAACCGAAGTGAAACCGTGATGGGCTTAATGAATAAGCGTAGGAATCGACTAACTTACTAACTAATGCAGAGTATCGGTGGATTGCCAAAAGACACATCTGTGCGCAGAAGAGGCAGACCGTCTTAGAACATGGATCTTGCACCTAAGCGCAGGCCAATTCTTCCACACAAATACTCTCTGGTGGATATCATCAGTTGCCTTCTTCAGGAAGGTAAAACTACATGCTAGATACTTCCCTCGAAAACTTTAACTAGTCATGCATCTTTAAATGAATTAAGATGAATTTTTCCGCTATACTACCAGACGGTAAAGAGAACACAGACACTAAAGCATATACGCACGCCCACATACACACGCACATAGAAAAAGCACTAGCTATACAGAGGAGGAATTCTTGTAGCCTGAGTTTACAAAGTATTATTAATATTAGGAAAGAGAATACTAAGAAATACTACTACGACCACGATGGACATCCCTGGCGGAGGGTGAAGATACGTTGGTCTGAAGTTAATTAACCTACTAGGGCGCCTAGTGTGCAAAGAACAGCATCAGCGCCATACATGGGTCAAACTTGCTAAGACAAGATCCAAGAGTTTCGAGTATTGAGAGACTAAATGATAAACTACTTCGACATACACACTGCAAACACATAGTAAGTAGTAAATTATAAAAATTAAATAGATTAAGACCTTACATTTGGATCGTTTCGAGTCAATCGGACATTTTCTCCTCTTACAAAGAAACAGAAAGAAAAGTTAAAAAATGAAAAATAAAAATAAAAAACATCACGATTTTACGCACCGCAAGTTTTCCAAGCCCTCGCCAGCGTTTACCGCAGTCTGGAATTCCCTTTAGTTACAAGCGCTACGGGTACCTGAGGTGTGGGTCTGCCACAATGTTCCCGCCTGCCAGGAAGTCACCGGTACCTCCGCGGCGGGTACCGAAGTGCTGGCTTTTTACCAAACCAAACAGCGGCCAAGTAGGGTAAGCTTACCTGGTTGCCGGAAGGTTCTACCCTTCCTATTGGTAGTTTTTAGTACTATCGTAGTATGGTACGGTCAGCGGTTAATTGGTTACAGACTGCGCCACAGGCCCCTCTGCCATTCCCCAAAGGCAAGTCCTCCTCGTCTCGGAACTCCCTTTGTTTCGATCTTCCCCTTTTCCCGCGATGTGCTTCGTTCTCTTGGTCGATTTCACACCTCGAAACCCCCGCTCATCTCCATTACGGTCCGTTGATCAATGGATACGGTTGTCTTTCATTCCTGGCCATAAACGACCGTGATTCGGACTCGTCGGGGAAGGTCGAAGAGAGCCGGTGGGAAACCCATCGGCCTCAGTGACAACCTGTCCATGCAGGACTATAGTGGACTACCGTCTGACGGTTGATTCATGTTGGCGGGGCTTTGCTACTCCTGCATGGTTCTCGTGCATGGGCCATTGTCTGTCTCGATCCGATGTTACGATGCACAGGTGCAGACAGACCACTTTGCTTTCTCGCATTGCTACTAATAATACTTACTTGTTGGCCACCTTCCGACAATCGACCCGTCAAATGAAAATCAGCGGCAACATTGCCTAGATCGTCACCACGATGACCTGATGATGTACTGTGTAGTACTAGCCCGTCTAGCGAGTTCACAAGCGCGGTGGTATGAGCCCAGCCTGCCTTGTGGGGGAAGGCTTTTGTCGGCTGGTCGGTCTGCTTCATCTCTTCCCGATGGATTTATTTTTCTTGTCCCTGAGCGCCCGCCGTGCCGACCAATTTGGTCGGACAAAAAAAATAATGGTGAAAAATAAATCGAAACGGCGATTTGTGGAATCGGATTTATAAAGAAGGAAAATAAAAGTAGGGAAGAGAAGAACGACCGCAAAATTTGCTTCTGCGCAACAACCCATACTAATGCCGGCAGCTACCTCTTGTTCCCTGACTCTCGTTTATTATGAGTCGGTCTTCTCTTTTTTCATATGCTACTGAGCTTCCGAAAAGAATTCTCATCCAGATGGTCAACATGATCTCTGGACCATACACTCAATCTGCTCCGATGCTAGACAGGATGAGCAATACTGTGAGTGGACTGGAAGTATCCAGTCAGACGGCTTAGTGTCTGGGCTGGCCGTTCCGGAACATCCTTGCAGCCTTCGTTCAATCGCCTTCTGCACTAACGGGATCCATCCTCTCTACCCAGCCTCCAGGATTTTGCTCTCGTCCGCGCCTATTGCGGAGCCCAACACCCCCACTCTGCGGTTATCAACCACCTCCGCTGCTATCATTTTTCTGCCAGTCATCGCCGGATGCATTCCCGCTATCGTGAATAGGGCCAATGCATGCTTCTGCATTTTCCTGTAACTGTATGCATTACAGTACACGGACTGACACACAAGAGACAATTTGCTGTCGGGATGGATCGACCGCACTACCTACTTCCGGGCCCCAACCCCGAACCTCGTTCCCTTAGGAGAAGAGTGCCTTCATTTCTGAGCAACCTGTCGATTCCAGGCCATTGACCCAACATCTTGGGGCGCCCGTACCCACTCATCATCAATCGCCTGTCGCCCATCATGTACCGTCAGAACGCGCTGCGTCCCGTGAGAGGGTCTTTTTTTGCCCCAGAGGAACGCCTCTTGACCCAGAGGCGGCAAGTCTTGCCTTCCTGGATATGCCTAGACGATCCTCTTCGATTTTCTTCCTTATATTTATTATTATTATTATTATATTATTATTATTTTCTTCCCCATTTTATGTTATTCCTTTACTTCTCATCTCATTTGCTATCGTCTTCTCAACTTATCCACCCCTTTTCTAGTGCACAGGACTTTAACTTTGTCTGATTTCGTAGCCAGGGCGTACAGCAGTAGCCGCAGGCTGTTGTTGCATTGCTTCTTCACGCCGAGTCGGTTTTGGTCTTGTGGCCCCCCTGCTCTTGTTACCCGTCCGGGTCTACATCGTTTTCCCAGCTTTCATGCATCTTTAGCCTTTCGCTGCTTTTTGGCACCCCTCCTGGTCTTATTCGAACTGGCTCGGAAATTCCAGAGCTAACGCGCCCCTCCCGGTTGAGCGTGCGGTTGGCCTCCCTCCCCTCTCTCCCCTTCCCCTCTGCTGCGAATGCCACCGACACTTGATGGCATTTTTGAAACCATCGCTCTTGAAACACTATCCTTTTCTCGGTAGCTTCCGGTCTAGTCCCTCTCTGGCAGGTTGGGGTCCGCTGTCCTTGATTCGGGTCACTTAAGTTCTGACCCATTGTGGCTCTCTTCTCGTCTTCGACTCTCCAAAAGTCGCAGGTCGCAAGGTAGAGGGGGAACTAAAGAATAGGAGTCCCTGCAGCCTTCCTCTTGCCAACCGGCCGCATGTCTGGCATCTGCACCAGTGCTCTCCTGCGCAGCCCCGACTTAAAAAGTCCGTTTGGCTAGAAAACGTTTTTGAGAGGGTACGGTGTTACCTCACTACTGGTCGAGCGTCTCTCTTCCCCCCTTTTCCTCTTCTTACATTCGTTTTCACCCTCGGGGTGGTACCAGTATGCACCGTTGAAACTGTTCTTTCCAGAAATCCATTCGATCTCCAGCGACGACGGCAGCCAACTGCCCTGACGTTTCTCTCTTAGGGCCACGATCCACTTTGGTTCCATCGTTTATTTTTATCTCCGTTCCCTTTTTTTTTTCTTCTTTTGATTTTAAATCTTTTTCTTTTTTTATTCCGCTTGTTTTCTTCTTCTTTCCTCCTTTTGGAACTTTCCCAAGCCTTTGTTCCACGCGGTGGCCTGAAATCGCAGAGGCAACTGTTATCCATTCGGAGGTGTTCCTACTGGGTTGTTTTGTTTCTATAGCCTCTCCTTACGCCGTCTTCTTGCTTTTACCCTTGCGATCTCTCATGTGTTCCACTACCTCAGTGAACGATTATTTGACTTTCAATGTCTGCTATTCAACCCATGTGCATCGGCTCATCTTCCTTTCATTCGTTTGCTGACCATTGTTTTGACCCTCTTCCTCTTTCTTGACATTTATTCGCTGCTCTCCTAGCTTGCTTTTGCATCTCTATTTAAGAACCCACGTGTTGATACACTTACTGGTGTAGACGCATCGTTCCGTTTGGGAGGCTCCGTGGCAGATTCTGTTCTTCCTTTTTTTTTATTGTTTCCCTTCTTTCTTGTTATCGTTTCTTCGGTCCCTTGTCGATTCGTGCTTGGTGCTTGTCGACCTGGTTGGCGTTGTGCTTTGCTCTTGACTGTTCTACATCCGTAGTCGCGTGACGCGTCACTCTTTATATCTTGCTTCCAGTCTAGATTCTGGGATCGGTTTTACATTCGGTTCGTGTGTTTGGTCTTTCATCAAGCAGGTACACCGCCTCCTTATACTTCCATGGTCTGCTGGCTATGTCGAATCAACCAGAGAGGCCATGGACTGAGGAGGAGAAGGTAGGGCCTCCAATCCTCGCCCCTCTTCCTACGACAGATTTGGGCATGGAAGACCCTCTGTCGTCGCAATTACCGGTGCTTTTGCTGACGGAGGTATGGCTGGCTCTAGTACACTCTGCTTACGGAGATTCTGAAGAAGGCCCGAGTGCCTTCGAGCCATCTTGTCAGAATGATCAGGGATTTCAACATTACCCCAAGCTGGGCGGATATACCCCTTCCTCCAGGTACAGATCTGCCAGCACCTTCCGCTTGTCCTCTGCCCCGGGCAGCTTGAGTTAATGCGACTCACTTCCTGTTCGCATTGACTGCGTACGAGGACAGCCTTTCATGCTCTGGATGGTTGACTTAGCATTGCTGATCCGATTCTGTCCAGGTCGCTCCCTCAATTCCTGTCAAATAGCGTTCTGTAACATGCTGCAACATGTTCAACTATCCGTCACTCACAGCCTCGGCTCGATTCCCCCGCAACCCCATGAACCCTCCGTACCAGCAACCGTTCCTCTAGAAAGCAGTAGCGTCTTGCGCAAGAGGCCCCTAATTCCTTCTGACAGGGCAATTCGTGCCCCGCGTGCGATACAACCACGCCCTGCGACGAGCACCGCTTCTTACAGTAGCGAAAGTGGAGCTTCCGCCCTCTTGTCCCCAAGTTCGGAGAGCGTCACTGCCAGAGGAGAGCCTCCACGGAAGCGTGGACGGCCTAGTAAGGCCGAATCGGAACGGCGCAAGGCAGCTGCTGAGGCTCGTGGAGAAACGTATCCACCCCCACGGCGGTCTGGATCTCACAAGCTGAAAGTTTCGTCTACGCCCACTAGTCCCTCCGGAGTCGCACCAGGGTTGCCGTCATTTTCGCCCCAGGCCAGCAGCAGTCGCCCGCCGGAATTACCACGACATGAAATGCACTACGTTCCTCCGCCGGGGAGACCAATTCCATTGATGGGACCGAGTAGCGACGAGCGGCCAAGGGATATGCCTAATCAAGACATAGGCTCTTCGATGCGAGAGCTACCGCGTCCGGATTTGAGACAGACTTTGCCATCACCCGGAACCCTACATTTAGGTCATAGAGATACACCACTCATACGACGGGAACCGGGGGTGCCTTTTGAGCCTCTCCCACCGGACAGACATCCTTTCTCACAAAGCAACCGGAGGAGTCTCATACATCCTACTAGCAGATATCCAGATGAACCGCCCACACCAGCCTCCGATCTACCCATATCCAAACCACCAGAGAATAGGCCGGAATGACATGAAGAATAAGCACACAGCGTCTCCGATTTCCCGGTTTATCATGGCATGACGGACGAATTACAACATTGAATATGAACGATAGTTAGCATTGGTTCGGAATCCCTCACCAGAAAAGCAAATCGGAATGTAAAGGAAGCAAGGCAATGAGCGCCACATCCTTCATACGTTATTTTCTTCTTCTTCCCATCTCACATTATTGCGCATCGGGGTCCCGCTCTTCGGCGGGGCGGCTTGATGGACAATTTGATTGCTCATGCTTGGCGGATCGATATCCCTATGACCGAGTTGAAGCGTCCGACAGACATGTCCAATTTTACTTTCTCTGGGCTGGCTTAACTTGCGCGTATCTGGCTGAAGCTGTGCAAAAGTCGGTCAACCTCGTCACCAAAAGCCTGATTGGTTCACTTTCCTTGATCAATTTCCTGCGTTTCTTTCTCCTTCCTTATGCGTACATGCACCTTAATGATGCACTGAGTTGATGATCTTCCATGCATATTGAAATCTGCACACATCATCGGGCTTTCGGAGCACTATTCCAAAGTCTCCATTCATACGAACTTCATGAATATGACGTGACATATTGACTTTCCTTGTTTTGGGCTTAACTTCCTTGCCTTGCATCATGTGCTCTCTATCTCTCTCCCTCTCCTCATGTCTCCCTTATTGGCATTCTTCTCTTCTTCCGCTTGTGGCTTCTTCTCCACTAGCCAACTTTTCTTCCTCTTCCTCTGCCTTGACCCTCTCCGCTGTCTCTGGGCGTGTGGTTCTTCTATGGTCAGGACATAATATATTGTATAATTACTAATTCGCTTAGTGATCAGATCTTGACAAGGTTATATGTACAGCTTTTCAGCTCTTTCTTCAAGAGGTTATCATGCTATACTGGAGAAAGACGAACAGAGGATCAAAAGAAGTTGAAAAGGAGCAAGCACTATCAAGCACAGCTCCAAACGCGTAGACGTCAGATTTAATATCTCTAGATCTAGCACTGCTTTACTGTAAGGTTTGTGCATCGTAATATGTATTGTTTCGCCGTCGAGCCTGTGGCTGGCTGGTGGTTGCTTGTTGCATGATTATTGTTCATACCGAGTGTTCTAAGGATTTTGCATTACACTGCTATATCTAAGCTTGTCAGAAATGCTATTATCTGACGTAAGTACAGTAGGGAATGTGTCGCCAGGTATTTTTCTTCCTTCTGGCTGCTGCATGCAACGGTAATAATGATCCCCTTTCTATTATACTAGACATGACTCCGTAATTGCCCGCTGTCGACCTATACCCAGGGCAGTCCTCCCCCATCAGTCTCTCGATCACGGGTCCTGACTACTCCTAACCCGATCAAGCAAGGACCTTAACCTGGTTGTCGAGGAGATATCTGATGGATTAGATGTCTCAGGGGCACTAGTCGTGGTGGTACCAGCCGCCGCAGACAACGATGCGACTGGCTCCGGGATGCCACCGGAGGCAGATGGCGCAGATGGGCGAAGTGGGGCCGGTTTTTGATTCTCTGCAGCCTGCTGTGCTTTTTGTTCTTGTTGTCGCTGTTGTTGCTCCAATTGAAGTCTGATGGCGCTAACTGCAGAGCTCAGGCTTAGGCCTGTGTTCTTTCGGCCTGATGCTATAGGTGAATCGGGGCTATGTTGTCCCACGAGTTTCTTCACATCGTCTCGTCCTTCCACGCGGCGGGTGAGGTACATCTTGGGAATGGTGCCTTGCCGAGGGAGGGTGCGGGTCCGGATGCGTTCAATTTCTTGTCGATAGGCGGTCTCGTAGATGTCGAAATCCGCGGCACCGGGAGACTCGCTTACAATTGGATGGGAAACGTCGACGTCCATCTCGTCGGGTTCGGCAGATATCATGGTGTCAGGTTCTTCGAAGATGGGATCGGTGTCAGTATCCATGTTGGGTTCGTTGGACGAGCCGGTGTACGTTGATGGTCCGATGTATAGGAATGGGAATTCCTCCTCCAGAGGATCGCGTGCATGGCCACGGGTTCCTTCAACGCTGCGCTTTGTGGTGACCGAGCTAGCCCGGGATAGTGGGACGAAAGGAGACGGGGACTGAGGGTTGGAGTTGGATTGGAAATCGTCAATCGACCCTCCGGCGATATTGTGACTGCGAATAGACCCAGAATCTTTCCGTTCAGGCTCCATTCTGGAAGCATTTCTGCCGTTGTTGCCTGGTGCAGGTCCAGGTTTACTGTGATGGCTGAGAGACTCGCTGCTGTCGGTAAACTGGTTGGAAATTAGATCGTCGCGACGCTGATGGAAGCCTTGCAACACGTTATCACGTTCCCAAGGACGCCTATTATACATGTTCAGACTCTGGCTCTTGTTGAGTATGGGCATATTGCCGCTGGCTGTGAAGCTCTCCTCTGGCTCCATCTCCATTGGAGGCTCAACAAAGTGCGTTTCGTATTCTTGACCAAGGATACTCTGCATGGGCGGGTCTGCCTTTGCCGGGTCGATCAGTCTTTTGAAGTGCGTAACCGCTTTGATCTATTGTAATCGTTAGCCTGAAACTTACCAATCGCGATAGTAGTATCTTGAATGAGATTGTCAACTTACCACGGCCATAACGTGACCAATAGTTTTCGTAATGGCGGAGTTCATCTCTTCTTCTGTGGGCAGACCAACAATCTCAGCGGTGTTCTCGCTCTCTGGTAGAAGAGGATCAAGTCCATTCTTCGTCACCCAAGGGTGTTCCTGTATGCAGTCTATGAGTAAGATAATGGCGTCCAGGCAGCGTTCATGCTTCACCTACCCGCAACTCCTCCATTGTGATCCGCTTGGCCGGGTCTTTCTCCAGGATTCGGAACATCAGATCCTTGAAGTTCTCGTCGGTCTCTCCCTCGCATACAACAGGGTCGTTCTTGATGGCTTCGTAAAGCTCAAAGATGCTTGCCTTCTCAAATGGGAGCCTGCCATATCGAAGGCAGTACAGTGTGACCCCCATAGACCATATGTCCGTGGCCTTTCCTGAGACATCACCGTGTCTCACGACGCACAGTTCCGGCGGAAGAAAGGCAGGAGAACCTGCTGACTTTGCGGTGAACATGTTTGAATCCTTCTCGAACATTTCCGACACTCCAAAGTCGACGACTTTCAAGACGTCGTCACTCGTCAATAGACAATTGTCCGGTTTGATATCGCGATGTACAATACCCTGCGCATGTAGGTATTCGATTCCTAAAATCAGATCGCGGAACCAACAGCGACATTGGTCATCATCATAAGGATCTGCTCGTTCCTCGAGGCCGACCTTCATGATCACTCCTTTCTTACACATCTCCATGACCATGTATAGCGAGTCCTCCGTAGGATCATCGAGGACTTCTATTAGAGACACAAGGTTGTTGTGATTCAGCTTCTTCATGATGGCAATTTCTTCCTTGATCAAGTAGAGAGCGTTTTCCTTGTGCTCATCCCCACCCGGCGGGCGGCGATGCAGTGGGGAGTTAAACCCATCTGAGGGACGCTTGGGGCCTCGGGGCCTGCGCAGAAGATGCGACTGCGCACGTTTCCGTAGACGGGCCTTGGAGAATTCCTTTACAGCCTGAACGGTGCATTCTCGGTCAGCTTCTTCAGGAGATAGATGATGTTGCGCAGGGGCAAGTACATATTCGTTTCCAAACTGGTCAGTGGCAAGATGCACTGCTCCGAATGATCCTCTGCCGATCTCTTGTTTGATCACATATTGATTGATCCGGTGCTCAGCAGTGCCATCATCCTGGCTGGTATAATACTCGGATCGAGCATTTAGCGTTTCCTGGTAACAACGATTAGCGAAAGAGCTATACAATGAAGAGGCAAGCGTAGTCATAAGCGGTAATCAAACAGCACGTATGAGAGCGCATTATTAGAGCAACGAGGACCTACCTTGACTGGACGCCTGACTATTGGGTTCCGGCGATGATGTCTCTGGGGACTTTCGTATGAAGGGGTGGAACTAATTTCCGAAGTCGATGTGAATCAGTATCCCCATGTAAGGAGCATCCGGGAAGCATGAGTGAACGGTTGAAGAAAGCCAGAGACAGGCCTGAGGGCAGATTCGGAAGATGAGACGAGCAAAGCAGTGCAACTCACACACAGCGAAAAGGCGGCAGAGGTGGCCGCTCGGTGGTGATCGGGCTGGCATCCTGCTGGGGGAGCTCGGCGTCCCCTGAGGCCATTGGAAGATGTCGACGACAGAACCACCGCGGCAAGGATTTAGGGTCCCGAGTGTTTCACACAAAGATCGGAACTTAGCAGACTTGGGTCGGCCGTGACGAGAAGAGGAAAAATGACGGTTGCCTGTGATGAAGTGTGGGGAAAGATCGGGGTTTACGAGGCAATGGAGATAAGCAGCCGTTGCGCCGAAGTCAAGATTTGGCAAGAGGGACCGACTGAAGAATGATTCAGTGCTGTGGAACAGTGACTCCGGGAAGAAGAGGAGAAAGAAAAGATTTACTTCTCCTCAAGGTTGCGGTGCGAGATCAAAAGACAGGATTGAAGAGAGGGAGAGAGCTGAAAGAGATCGACGGGGGGGATTGAGAGGGGAAATCGTGGTGGTTGAAGAAGTGGTGGATGCCCAGGGCACCAGATTTATGTAAGGCTGATACTAAGCATTACGAGGCGTTAATTCAGAATTTCCCCGAAGAAATAATGATAGTCACAATTTATTGAACTTCAAAGCATCACTTGACGATCTGCTCGACATAATCCCCATTCTACAACTCATCAACCACAAACGGAATCCTCAAACAGGGGAGTTCAGCATATAACCGGATTGTTGTTTTTCTTTAAATGGAATTGGATCGAGAATCCGTGGATCTGAGCGACTCACCGCCCACGAGTAAGATCCCCGAGTCTAATTCAACTGATCAGCTTAACCTTCTCCCCTTCTTCCCCCCCGTCAGACCCGCCCTCGATCTCCTTTTCTGGGGCTTATCATCTTGAATCTCTATCGTCCGGAAGACACGTTTCAAGCCACCTCTGCGACGCTCCAAATATAGACTGTTTGTCTCTAATCCGTCATCTTCGCTACTTTCCACTGTCGGCATCATGGTTGTTTACTCCTTCTATATCTTCGATCGTCATGGTACCTCCCTCGCATCCATCCACCCATCCCCAGCCATTCCAATTGACGTTGCTAACCCGGTCTCTCCCATCCTAGCTGAATGCATCTATAATCGGCGCTGGCTCCCACGCCCAACCTCCATGACTGGCAGCAAGTCCTCACGACCGACTTCCGAAACATCTACTCCGGGTCTCCCCGCAACACTAGGCCAAACTGCGCGCGCCACGGATGACGATGCCAAACTCATCTTCGGTACTGTTTTCTCCCTGCGCAACATGGTTCGCAAGCTAGGAGGCGAGGACGACAAGTAAGGACTCTACACCACAGCGACGAGGCAACTCGACTGCGAGGACAGTCATTAACAACTCGGCCACGTTCATAGTTTCGTTACCTACCGCACGAGCCAATACAAGCTCCACTACTACGAAACTCCTACCAACATCAAGTTCGTCATGCTGACGGACCTCAAGAGTCCAAACATGCGTGTTGCTTTGCAGCAGATCTACATCAATCTCTACGTCGAATACGGTACGCTCTGGCTTAGCTTACGACGATGACTCCCTGGACAGCCGTACGCTGACCACCTCTACTTCTAGTGGTCAAGAACCCGTTATCCCCCGCCGAGCATCCAGGTGGTATTGGAGTGAACAACGAGCTCTTTGAAGAGTCTCTGGAGCAGTTCGTGGTATGTGCTTTCATCGTTGTTTAGTTGGATGTCATCTAACCGATAGCAGACTCGGGTTCTATCGTGAAACCGACTTGAAAAACCATTAGCACTCTATTCGCTCATGGACCTGAGTCGAAGCGAGCCCCAAGCTTAATTGTCAAGCTTCCGCAAACAAGCATCCATGCGATAGCGGGATCAGCCCCTCCTGCATCCCTATGACCTCAGAGTGCCGTCGTGCAGCAACGGTCCGGTGCGGCGGAGGCCTTCCCCGGCGTCCCTTACTGTCAACTGTCGACACATGCCACAGGTCCGTTACTCGAGTCACAAGTGTTAAAGCTACATAAGCACAATGCTCGCAGACCTGACTTAAACCCGACACCGGGCCGCGTCCGGCACGGACAGCGACCAAGCCAGGACCAGGCACAAACTCTTGGTCAGTATGGGACAAACGAATTTATGACTTGACGTCTTATCATTATATAATATCCAAAAATGAAACATTGAGAGCATACATATTCTCCCAGAGATAATTTACACATATCACATAATTATCCATATCATCAACCATAATTATAAAAACAAAACCACAACATAACTCATACACCCTTCCCATCATCCATAATATGGAAGACGTGCACAATCAAGCATACCGAGTACTCGAAGTCCCGACATTGCCATACAACACCTCATCCGGCAACTCATCCTCATCAGGGCCCTCATTATACTGGTTCTGAGTCTGCGGCTTCGCGCCCCTCGTCCTACCCTTAATCACATTACTCTGATCAATGGCCTCGTCTTCGTCTTGAGCTATAAACCCAACCAGACCTGTCAGCATTCATTCACTCAATTCACCCGCCACATAATCATTCCTTAATTCAAAGAAATTAAATGGGGTAGGGAGGACATACCAAGCTGCTCATCCGTATTCGAATAAGGCGGCTGCATCGGATCCTCATAGATATCATCATCCCGAGTCACAGGGACCTGGTTCCTCAGACCCGATCGCGTCTCGTGTGCGTACGAGTTATCCCGGAAGGTACCAGACACCGGGGACGGGTCGTTCTCGGCCTCGTAGCGGTCTTCGGCTTCACGTTCGTATTGGTTGGACATTTTGGTTCTTGTTGCTGCGTAGTAGCTCTAGAAGCTTGGGATGGGTTGATTTGATAGAATGGTTGGTTGGGGATATAGTTTGAGATAGGGATGGCTATGCAGCAGTGATTGAGGGGGGTATTTATAGTTGGTTCTATATGGTGATGGAGGGTTGATGCAAGATTGATGTCAGGTTGATGGGGATGAAAGATTGGGTTTGGGTTTAGGTTTGGGGAAGATGTCATTTGGTTCATTGTTGCTATTCTTTGCTTTGATGTCAAGACTTTGCTTGGGTGCAAAGTAAGTATCTATTGAGTGCTGTTGCTGCTGTACTGCTACTACAATCAGGTAGGTCATTGTGAGAGGGATGAGGTGATTGATTGTGGGGATAGTGATGGTGATGGTGTCACGATAGGCTTTCAATCGTCATCTTTGGATAACAGTACACTGTAGATGTATGGAGCCAATTGTCTAAGGCAGCCATGCTGTGTTCAGTCAGTCCTTGTTGCTACTGCTGCGCAGTTAGTTTGTATACACATGGTAGGGCTGGTTCGGCTGCAGCGGGCGACCCAGTCATAGTAACACCCAAATAGCAAATCAGCATCAAAGCCAACGGCTCCCACGACAGGGAAACCTCAAAGCTCTAGAAGCTACATGTTGGTTCGATATCGTCTCAACCAAAGATGAGCTCGCACGGCGGGCATGACATCGCCCTTGACTCACGGTGAAGTAATTCGCCACGGCCTGGCCAGACCTTTTGCTCACTTACTCACTCACCGCCGCCGCCGCCATCCTTCTTCCATCAGGTCCTATCGGTGTGAACCCGTGTTTCTCGGTGTTCCTGGGCTTTTTGCTGATGAGCGATTTGAAAGACACCAATGGCGGCATGCCCGGAGGAGACGTGACGGGATATGGTGTTGTTGTTCGCTGCCTTCCCTTCTCCCGTTGATGGCCGCTAACTATAAGTGCCTTACCTAATCCATTCCATCGTACCAAGAGTGTGTGTACATACACCATAAGGGATCTCCATGATAACCCTATTTTTAATTCCAAAAATGCTATTTGGCATGGTTCATCTGACTGTTTCTTTCGTTCCTTTCGCGCGAGGATAACCGGAGAGGAGAGAGAGAAGCAGGCTGTGTACAACGGGTCGGCTTAAGCCGTGCGCCAGAACACGAGTTGTGCTTGTGCCAAGTAAGCTCAGCTCTCGCAGCGAGTGAGTGACTCACGGGGCGATCAACTTAAAAAAAAAAAAAAAAAAAAAAAAAACAAAAAAAAACAAAAATATTGATGAAGATACGGTCAGAGGAACTTGGGCCGTTTCTGGTCTGCACAGCACGGGCAGCTTGGCTGTTTTCCTTTTTTTTCACTTTCGCAGGATGAGAGAGAGAAAGCCAAGTCTATACCCGGTCTCTTGGTAGGTGGGCTTTGTTGTTTTCGTCACGGATTTGCTGGACAAACTTGAATCGGAGCGCAAGCATTATGTCGAGTCAGTCGGGGAGTCGGAAAGAAACGCATACATATGAAGGCGATGGTCCGAGATGTTAGAACTGTTCAGTTCTTTTCAGTCTCAAGTGTCTCTTCTCCGCATGATCAAGATTTATGTCTCCGATTACAATCAGCTGATACTTCGACATGAGGATGTGCCGTGTAGCCGGGCATATGTGCGAGTTTTCCTTTTGAGTGTCATACTAACTTAGAAGTAATAGTAGTTAACTAGTCAATTAGCTGGTTAAGATTAGGCAAGTTAGCAGATAGTTAGTTGGGCATATACATCGATCCTGACAAAGCAGCAGCAGCAGCAGCAGCAGTTGTCCGATCGTCGGGCAAAGGAAGGGCAGGCAATTCTGGGAGTTGCTGCAGTCAGTCCCACACCGTCCTTCATGTAGAGTTTCATACCCACAGCCATTGCAGTATCTTGTAAATCGGTAGATATAGGAAGAAATGGTAGCAGCAGCAGCAGCAGCTTAATCTGCCTCGGGAAAGGAACACGCGGATGCGACGAAAAGCTTGAACCGGCTTACCCGTCCAGTCATTCGCTTCTCTTCGGCTAGTTTACGTGGAGAGGGATCCTAGAAAGAGGAGGACCAGCAAACTAAACAGTTAACCTCCCCACTGCTACCGGAATCCGGGCGAATGAACCCGCATCCCAAGCCACCACTGACTCCATTCTCGTCGCTGTTGGATTATGAACGTTGGGTTGGACGGGGTGCGCGGAGTCCGTGTGGCTGTGAAGTCATATCCCGCAATGGAATGTCCAACCAGGGGGAAGATGGAGGGAGGAGGGGAAGATCATCTTTGAAGATACGAAAGCAAGAAGCAAGCAAGCATTGTAGTTAGGTAGAGATAACAGTTGGAGATGTGAGTAGCTGTAGCTCAGGTTTCTGCTGCTGTTTTATGCTGCATTTTCCTGCTGAATAGAACCAATTGTATGGATCGCAAGGACCAACTCTTCTCAGTGTCTCTACTAGGTACCCTAGCTACAGGGTGACTGACGGGATGGTTGATCACCATGCGGTGGCTGTCTGGATCCCGCATATTGGAGGGGGCAGGAGGGGAGGAAATACGGAGCAAAGCACCCATGACGATGAAATCAAGGATGTCCGGGGATCCATTTCGTTATCATCATACCACATGGCAAGTTACTCTTTCCCGCCACAGAATGGTTCAGCCCGCAATTGATCGCTGGTCCTGGATTGGATCTTCACCATACTTTACAGGGAAGGTAGAGGGGGGGGGAAGGGAAGAAGAGGAAAGAAGAGAAGGGTAGGTAGCGAACAGCACCCGTATTTGGCATTTCGAGGACCCCGGCGTCTTGTTGACTGGCATTATTATTTCCGTCATCGGGATCCATGTTCATGTTCATCAATCGGGTGGCGGTCGCCTGTCTAGCAGTTTCGATCATCCCATCAGTGCGCGCAGGGGAAATGACAAGGGCTGAAAAGCATGGATGGAGTATTCCCTTATTGTTTCCGCGGGATGAAATGGAAATGAAATGGAATGAAATGAAATGAAATGATGGGGTTGTCTGATCGGAATACTAGCGGTCAACCCAGAGCTGTCTCTCTTTTCTCCTCTCTTACTAGATAGATACCTAGTAGTTAGATGCCTACTAATTCCGTAGATACCTAGGTTTCACTACCTGACAGGCTTAGGCTTTAGCTTTAGCTTTGGCAGTGTTTCTTTTCTTTTCCCATAGTAATAACAAATACCATGCCATATTGTCATCGATTTCGTCGACGGTGGTGCCTAAGTCAACTCAGACAGACTCTATCTCCCCTGCTTCTCAACTAAGTCCGTTTCTACCCTAGTCCGGAGTACTCCGGACTTATTCTCCATCTTTGTATCCATAACCAGGCTGGGGTTCGGCCGGGTCTTTTTCGGCAGGAGGAGAAGGAGAGGAAAAAGATGAGGAGGAAGTAAGAAACAGCACTAGTTTGCACGCGTACCTCATCCGTATCCATGGAACAAACATCCACATCCACTCGTGGGTATTTCTTAGCCGGAAACCGTATCGGAAAGCGGTTGTTCCTCGTTTCCGAACGTTCGTTCATTTTTCCTCGTGGAATTTTCCCCTCCCCAACTATGATTGCCAGTTCAACTTTCTTCAGTCAGTAGTAGTACTACTCCTAAGTAGTACCTACACAGTAGTAGTCTTTGATTATGCTTTCTCGTTTCTCACTTACTTTTCTGTTTTCTTGCCTCTGATCAGTAAACTGATTGACCAAATGATGATTATAACCATTTATAGCAAGTAAGCTGGCTGGCGATACGATGCCGATCTGTTCATTCACCTTTTTGCTTTTTGGTCGCGCCCGCAGATGTATGCAGCCGAAGCCAGGGTTGATCCCACCAAATCATCCATGGGTTTTATCAGCGATCCGGTCCAAATCACAATCAACTACTGCATCTTCTAACGTACGGAAGATGTGGCCTCACTTCCGTAGATTGCTGATATTCCATCGTCCCATCGAGATTGGACTGCAAAGCTATACGTATTTAGTTGTAATTACCAAAAAACAAAGAAAACAGAACAAAATAAAAAAGCAAGCTGTAGCTCTTGCAGCTGCTTAGGTCTAGCTCATGGAAGATCCAGAGCTCAGCTCTCTCTCTCTCTCTCTCTCTCTCTCTCTCTCTCCCCTTTTCCTCTTTCTCCTCTTACTGGTGAGAAACTGGATAGTATCTCTGTCTCACACACGCACCAAGCTGGATCGGTACACCGTCACATCCCCCACTGGCGGGGACATCTTCAAGATGGAGCCCTTGCCCGGGTTTCAGTAGAAAAATTAGGGTACGTACTATCTATACACCGGATTGCAAAACCGGGGAGGAAGGGGAAATATCTAGACTAACCGTGAATGAATCAGTGATTAAATTCCAATACTTAGCTTTCCACCATGACTCGGCCAGGTTTAGTGTCCTTGGACTAGTAATGTAGACAAGACATGAGAGTCCTCGGAACCGACCCACTCGGTGTGGTGCATCCCATCCCACTTGGAGCTGCATCGCGGACTGGACAATCATGCTAATTTCGACGGGACCGTTTTTCTCCCTTTCTTCTCTCGTTGGATCGCTCTTCCTATCATTGGCTGGGAAAAATCCCTCGTGCTAATTGAATCTGAACGCGATCCGTCCACCGTGTGTGTTCCCGTCGATACATCATGCAGTAGTGGAGAGGAGAAGGGGAAAAATGAAAAATGGGAAAAAAAAAGAAAAAAGAAAAAAGCATGGGGCTTCCGCCGCACCTTCAACTTATTCCTCTTCCTCTCCCTCTCCATATCCACTGGATAATATCCTGCCACCCGGAACACGGGTACTGGTGGTAGATGGTGGATCCGATAGGAGGTCGATACTGCGTGTTCTGTAGGGAGTGAGGAGGAGTGTAAACTGTGTGTAACTAGCAGTAACTGGTATGGTGTCGAGTTAGCTCCTGCAGGCCATTTCACTCCCCTTCTTCTGCCCCCAACTTTTAGTTAGTCTAGCCTCGTCGCGTGGGAACTTCAAAGCTCCAAATCTCTCTGTGTGTGGATGTTCGCGTTCGTACTACCCTGGGTGGAACAATCCTGGCAAGCGACAATAGCCCCATTGCGAGACATTTGTTTGCCCAACAAGATGAGACGCTATCTTAGCTCTCCGTAAGTCACTACTAAGTACTGACAAGTCGGTTAGATGGAGCAAGCAGCTTGCTAGGTATGCCCATGGAGCATGCTGGTTATCAGCGGATCTCCGCAAATCAACATCCGGGCTATGCGTTTGACATGGGCCAGGGTGGTGGCTGTCAATCCATTAACCCTCCCTACCTTCCTTTGCCCACTGCACTAATACCCAGTCAGCTACACAGTAGTAGTACTCCGTACCCTCCTCTAAATCGTAGTTAGGTCCGCCAACCTAATACCTTTACGACCGAGGTCCGGTGCAGCTATTCATGGGAAACCCACGTCATTGCAACCTTTTAGCGCACTGGTGGATATCGCCTTTCGTTCAGTCGCGACAAGCCGGAAGACATCGCTAGCCCGTCCGCATAATAGCAGAAGTGTCTGTTGCAATAATACAAATCCGAGTGGTCGCCAGGTAATAGTAGCGCTGCAGATGATTACCCTGCTTTCTGAGATACCAATGATGGACATGCTCGGCAGAGCAATGACCGCCAGACGGCTTGAGAGTTACTTGACTTGCACCCTATAGTTGCTTGTTTAAAGCACTTGGGGGTACGAGAGGCGGCGACCGACTCGGCCTGGCCTGCTGCTGCTCCTCCTCCTTCTCAATCAGCTCCAGAAACGATATGAGGTTTGATAACTTTCGATATCCGTTCGCCCTTGAAGTTTGGACCCTGCTGACCTTGCCCCCCCCACGGGACAATTCGAGTCTCTGACACCCAAATGGAGGTATGTGCATCGAGGAAAGTTGCCTCCATCGCAGACTAAGGAAAAGGCTCCGGAGGTCAAAAGTAGGAAAGAAACGGAGAGTCATTTCTTCATCTGATCACAGGCTAAGGATACATCCAAGTAAGGGGCCTTCAAAGACAGATGCTACCTTTCTGCGGGTCAAGAATAGAACCCGTTGGCTAGAAGCACCGCCATTACCAGCAGGTGGTCCAGACAATAAAAAGCAGTATGTAAGTATAAATGAAGGACCATGTAGCACCTTCCATTATTGGCGCGGGGAGCTGTTTTGATAACATCATACATATCTAGTATGATAGTAGTAGTGGTAGCATATGCTGAATACTAGCATCGGTGCCACCGAGAGGGCATCCAGCCCACCTACCCAACTAAGTAATAGCAGTGGCTGTATTTCCCATCTGGTTTAGTGGCACTTGAACTACTACTAGCGACTCTCTGCCCCTCAACGATTGTCATAAAAGACTGCAGGATCGCATGAGATTAAGCAGACACTACATGGCCAGCTGTAGGCAGACAAGATATATGCTTGGCATAAGTGTGCGCGCGCACCAGAAATGGGGTCATAGATGGAGAAGGAGGCCACCGTGAAATGCAACCAACGACTGGTGGATGCTTCCCCCCCTTTGAAGGGGGTCAAGAGGGTTCAAGTTGGCCGCTAACCACAGTATTCGCTCTGGTGCAGTCCACTTAATTGATTTACTTCACCTGTGTGTTGTTTTGGATGGATGATTTACTTTTCTTGGGGGAAATGTTACCCCTCATGCGGGTAGCATGACCCTTGAGTAACTTACAAAGTAAGTGATGGGCTCTAACTAACTTATTAATTATCAGTCCATCACTAATCAGAGTCATACTTGAAGATGATGGTGGCTCCGCCCTGCCACGCTGGTGAGGAGCCGCCACACGAAGCTCCGGCCAAGGTTCTAGTTTTACTTCATACATACTAAATCACTTAACTACTTTGTAATAGGTATTATTCGGAACCGTAATAGTATTGATAATACGCCAGGCATCCAACTCCTACCTACTACCTACTGACTAACTTACTATACTATATTGTACTATACTACTCGATACTAGTCGAACATCCGACCACTCGTGCTTCGAGCCAGTGAGCCACCCAAGCCATCGGTCCCCTCCCCCCATCCATGATGTGCGGGGACCGAGGGTTGGATTGAGGCTGTGCGGCATCTGCAGTGTTATGATCCGAAAATTAAGGTCGTTCCGGAGTCAGTGACTAATCGCATCCTCGATACGGACAACGGCGATGACACAAACGTCATGATTTTGAGGGAGGGGGGAAGGGGAAAAGAGAATGTGCGAGACCAAGCGAGACCAAGCGCTGAAACTGGTCGCGAGGCGGACGTCATCCGACTGATTTTCGTGTAGCAAAATGAGGGGAAAGTCAAGCTGGTTTAGAAGAAAAGAGAAAGGGAGAGTGACAATCTGCAATCCCATCGGCTCTGGGACCCATTTACGTCGAAAAGGCAAAGTTGACAGTCGGTTACTTTCTCAACTAACATTGAGTGGTTGCGCGTAAATGACGACGGGACAACGAAGCAGTCGACTGGACATCGGGATCGCTAGCAAAAAAGCAACACAAGAGGAAGTGCTTAGTAGCTGATGAATGTGAACGCGGAAGCAGCCCCAGTAACGGAGTATTAGCTCCAAGGATCTTCCGAATTAATCTTACATCTTACAGCGGATGGAGACTTGGTCTTGCAGGACAGGAGAGCCCTGTCTTTTTTAGAAAGCAGGTAAGTTGTCAGTCACTTAACTAGTACTGCTGGAGCAGAGACGCCCGCGCCACTGTGGTATTGTGACGGATTTACGGTTTAAGCACTACGTAGAATACTACTTGCTGCCCACATAACCAGGTACCCTAGTCACAGCTATTCTTCCACGCACAAATCTAATAGTTATCAGGATGTTATTTCAGAGGAACAAGTGTTGGTATAAAGATATGCTTCATATGAAGCCATCAATCAATGAAGCCGATCAAATACAATTTGAATCGCAACCGAATACCTACATCGGAGACCAAAGTAGAATATTGTTCAGTGGAAACAAGTGTGGCTGCAACTGTATGATACCATACCGTTACAGTAACAGGAAGCCAACGCAGACCTGCGAACGGGAGGCGGTAGCGAGAGCCTTCTTCACCTTGATTTCATTATTATTGGTATTACTCGATGCTGACCCAAGCACGGGATTCCACTGGGGGAAGCACAAAAGGAGAGAAAGACGGCCAACTGATTAGACCAAAGACTCGAGGGGGAGAAGAGAGAGACACAGAGAGAGGGGGCTATCCTTTCTTCCACATGCGGTAACAACGGGAAAGTCCCTCATCTTTGTAACCTCAATCAGAGGCTTGTATCCGGTTCCCACAATTTGAAGATTATTAATAATATGACCATAATTATAATAAAAAAAATGGCAGAATAATAAAATCATTCCATCCATCGAATGGGGGAAATGATTAAAAAAGACCTGTGGTTCCTTTAGGTAGCTGGAAGGAGAAAGAAGAGGGGACTGACTACTAACTAAGCAAGCCCACCCCCCCATAAGGTGCTCCTCAGCTAACTATTGCTTGGTTACTTCGACCACTGCCTCCATCATCCAGAGTCTCATACTTCAGGTTAGGTTACCTGCCCGGCACCAACCTGCGACGCCCGCGGCGTACTACGGTACCAGTTAGGGTATTTCAACCTGGGCACCCCCGGTGGACTAGGCTGAGCCCTCTTCCCTCACTCTTCCCTATTTTCTTACGAGAGCCTTTCCCCCGGGGTAATTTTCATCAGCACAACAGCTGTTTTCCCTCCTGACTTTAGTGGAATTCGCAAGGCAACGAGCCAAGTCTTCTCTTAAGGACCCTAGTCTTGTCTGTACCGTTCCATCTGGGCATTCCCGTGCCTTGTTGCGCCGTGCATCAATTTTTTTTTTCTTTAAACTGAATTTTTCTTTTTTTATTATTATTATTTCTTTTTCTGATTTTTTTATTTTTTCGCTGGTTCATTTTCCCTTTTCAATTTTGCCCACCCTTTGACTAAACAAAACGGAGGGGAAGGGAAAAGAAAAGGAAGAAAAAAAAGTCTTATTGTAATTTCCACAACCCAAAGTCACTTTCGTCACTCTAGAAGAACACAACCCCGTCGCCTCAGGCCACCACCACGACCGGCTGGGGCCACCGCAACTTTTTTCTCTCTTCCTCTCCCCCCGTTCCTCCTAACTTTCTTCTTCATCTCTCAATTTCTTTTCCATAGCCATTGTCGTTGGCCTTTGCAGCTTCGTGCTGTAGGCTTTTAATTTTCTCCCACCTTGTCACGGGGGGCATTCTTGTGCCTCTTTACCTCCGTGTACTTTTCATTTCTCACTACCGCACATGACTCCACAATCTGCTTCACCAGTACCTTCCGCAGTCTCCTCCACCACAGCGTCACAGATATCCTATGATTCCCGAGATGGAGAGCCCCAGGTAACACGTGCTTTAGCGGGCATGAATCTGTCCGCCGCGAACGGGGACGTCCTCCCCGTTCCTCCCACCCCCGCAAAGATCGCTAGACCTACCATGGCCAATCGCATCTCTCGCATGTTCTCCAATACTGGGAAGTCGACTCCGAAAGAGCAGGAATCGCATCGCGACTTCTCAGACAGCAGTACAGAAAGCATCAAAGCTCCCTCGAACGCCAGCATCAAACAATCCAAGCCCTCCTCTAAGCCCTCCTCCAAGCCTAACTCTAAGCCATCCTCCAGAGCCCCGTCGCGACAGGCGTCTACGAAAGAGGAGGCCGAGAAGAAGCCAAAGTCCAGCAATGGCAAAGATAATAAAGAAGCCGCCCCCGTTCACAAACGGTTCGAGTTGCCCGGAGATGGCACTCATAACCATCACCTCCGCAGCGCAAGACGACAGGAGAAGCTGACGGATCTACTACGTGACATGCTGGGCGGTGGCAGGAAGAAGGATGATCACGTGGACGAGCAACAGCTATCACTTATGTCTACATGGATCGACCAGTTTAAAAACGAACGGGATAAGCTAGCCGCCGACAAGAAGGGCGGCCCCAACGCCACCGCTTCGCTGGTTGACAAATACGGAAAATGCCAGGAAATCGTTGGCCGTGGCGCCTTCGGTATTGTTCGGATATCCCACAAGGTGGACCCGAGAGACTCGAAAGTTGAACAGCTGTATGCCGTGAAAGAGTTCCGTCGTCGGCCACAGGAGACGACGAAGAAGTATCAGAAGCGATTAACCTCGGAGTTTTGCATTTCCTCTTCCCTTCGCCACCCCAACGTCATTCACACCCTTGATCTTCTACAGGATGCCAAAGGTGACTACTGTGAGGTGATGGAGTACTGCGCTGGAGGCGATCTCTATACCCTCGTGTTGGCGGCCGGAAAACTGGAAGTGGCCGAGGCGGATTGCTTTTTCAAGCAGCTTATGCGTGGCGTGGAATACATGCACGAAATGGGTGTTGCCCACCGTGACCTGAAGCCCGAGAACCTGTTATTGACCACCCACGGAGCTCTCAAAATTACAGATTTCGGAAATGGTGAATGCTTCCGCATGGCATGGGAAAAGGAAGCTCACATGACTGCGGGCCTCTGTGGTTCAGCCCCTTACATCGCCCCGGAGGAATACGTCGAGAAGGAATTCGACCCTCGAGCGGTGGACGTATGGGCGACGGGTGTTATTTACATGGCCATGAGGACTGGACGCCATCTGTGGCGTGTGGCCCGCAAGGATGAGGATGAATTTTACCAACGCTATCTGGAGGGTCGTAAGCATGAGGATGGTTACGCTCCCATTGAAACTCTGCATCGGGTAAGTGTTGAGCGAACCCCTCGCTTCAAGTTGACACTGGCTCACAATGTCTCCCAGGCGCGTTGCCGAAACGTGATCTACTCTATTCTGGATCCCAATCCTTCCCGCCGTATCAACGCCTCGCAAGTCTTGAAATCCGAGTGGGTTCGTGAGATCAAGCTGTGCAAGGCTGGTGAGGAAGGATACTGATACATGGTCTCGACGGATTGATCGGACGTTGTTCCGGGCTGTGTATCCCTGATGGTGGTTTGCCTGTTTCTGTTTGTCTGCCTCTGGCGACTGCTTAAAACCATTAACCCGGGTGGTTTATGTGTTTCTCCCGTTCCTTTTGGGAGGGTTGTCTATTTTATTTATTCCCGGTCCTTCTGAGCTGTTCTATAGAAGGAGGCACCTTGATTTTACACTACTATACCGGCGCATGTTTTCTGTCTTTCTTCTTTTTCATCTGCCTACTAGCTTATGGGCTTAGTTTGGTCGTCATGTTTTCATGCCAATGCAACGAAGAGTCATGACCTATGAGCCACCTTTTCATTCCTCCCACATTTTCTTTTTTGTTCGCCATGGTTTTCTCTTCTACGTTCGATACCTTTTCTTTCGCATTTCATGCATCTCAGGCATTCTTTGATTGGTCTCATTCCCTATATGCGTTTTTAATGGGCCTTGTCAGTGGCTGAATGACAAACACCGACAGGGGAATTTCCCTTTCTGCCCGGGTTATGTTGATCATGCTGGCCGGCTTCCACCTTTTTGGGTCTGGGCGCGCATATATTCATTCTCATGGGACGGTGTTGGAGCATTATGGGTTTTGTGAGATGTAGCATCGGGAGGTTGTATTAGTATGGGCGGTGTGATTTATCTTGGGATACCCATTTGCAGCACATATTCCAGTATAACTATGAGCATCCGCATCATATCTACGAATCAAACCTGCGCTTTATTTGAGTTTGAAGCATCATTTTTTGGAGAGACGTTTTGGGATGAGCCGGCCGGGGGTCAGGTGAGTTGGCCTGACACCGCACGAGCAGGAAGTATTGCTCGATGGCTCCTTCCTAACCTCATCGTATATGACATTTCCCACCCATCAGCCTTTCTATCCTCCTACATCTCCCTATGACTACCCCCAGAGTAGACAGACTCATGACTCGACCCTACTAGCAGACCTCTGGTTCAAACCTAGTCCCGGCACTATCATCTATGTCGTTGCTGCAGCACCTCTGAGTGACCCAGGAGCAGATGGCTCCAGGAGCTCTATGACCGGCTGGAGTACAGTTGGCAGCGTCCGCTTGGCCTTGGAAGTATGGGGCTTCCCACACTAAACAGACTTTTTCCCCCTCCCAGTCGGTCGGCCGATACCTGATGATGACTCTTGAGTGCGTCTCGACAGTCGTTGGCTGCCCCCTATTCTACTTGCTGCTGACGCCATGTCTAGTCGACGTCTAGGGTGAATAAAACGCTACATTTTCCGATCATATTACCATGCAAGCAACGGGCCCTGTGCAAGGTAGGCCGGCTTCTGACTATCCCTTTTCAACAGCTGGAAATGGTTACACGCCGACGTCTGCAATAGGGCCAACCTTCTTTCCAGCAGCCGAAGAAAATTTCTCACACCAGGATGGTGAAAGGTGTGGATCCGTCCAATAACGTGTGCATGAGGGACTTCTGAATCGAAAGTACAACTAGCATAGGGGCCGATGCGTGAGCGACTTCTTACTATTGTCTTGGGCCCATACTTCTATCGATGCCAAGATTTCCTAGGCAGCCAAGAGGCACAGCATTCTCCAATCCTCAACACTCCATGCCAATGGATAAGAGAATCGGTCTGGGGGTCTGGAAGACTCCAATTAATGTACCTAGGTACGCCTGAGAAGGGTGTATGCATCAGATGCATCAGGTGCCTCAGGTAGGCCGGCTGCCCAATCAATAAGGGTCATCATAACAAAATATGCGCCGTACGGAGCTGCAAACGGAGGGGACGCCGGACGCGAGCCAGATCAAGCTTGCTTGGCGCATCATGCAGCCCCAAAAAGGAACGCGAGCCCGTAGTTCAATAGGAACCAACCCTCGGAGGAAGGCTAGCTTGCTGAAACCCTGGCCTGGTGGAGCTCGAACAGCTCAGCAGCGCTCAGCAGGTGAGTCTGGTCTGTTGGAATGGATAGGTATTGTGTGTCCACTAGCTTTGTGATTGTTTTGTCCGCTGGACGACAACCACAACACTGCATATCTATGTTGAAGCACTTTCCCTTTCTATTATGTATCATTACTAATTTTCCTGACCGTCTTCCCAACACAAGCATGCATGATTCATCCCCCTTTGTTCGAGCCACTGCCCAATCCCGTTGTGGAATGCCGCCCTCGGCAGTCTGGCCAGCCCTATGCAGTTGTCCTCGCCCAGAAGGATCACGTCGTGCAACCCGGACAGGCAGCACCATTTTTTACCTAAGCCGAGACTAATTATGGGCAATCCAGGGCCGCCAACGACCACGACCCTGAAGGTAAGGAACACCCACCTGAAGGCCGATTGGAAATCAGGTGGATGTCAGCCATGCAAGGCTGGCCTTACTAGCCTCATTGAGTAGGATTTGTGTCTGGATCCCAAACTAAGGGAGGTGCCGATGTCGATTATACTTGGCAAATTGTCTCTCATTGCGAAGTCAATTTAGTGCCCTCGTCCTTGTATACCGTCAACGCCTACCTTTTGAATCTTCAAGTGCCGGTTGGTCCATTGGAGTTGCTACTAAATGTGTTTTACAAGAGGATTGATCCCTTCGGTACACTAATTAATCCACTATCTTCAGGAATGCTGGAGTGAGGAACACTAGACTTGCCCCGTCACTGGTACACTTTGCGGTCTTTAGAGGACGGATCCCGACAAACGCGGATAAACACGGATTGCTTCGCATGAATAAGATGCTCATCCTAGTATACTATAGCCGCGGCATAAGAAGCATCGAGCTGCAGGTGATTTTGTATAGTGTGCGCTTGCCTAAGGGGTATTGGAAGCGTGAAGAATGTTTGTGCGACCACAAACATCGAGATCAGGGTTGCATGTACCCCATACTTTCGCTTACAACTTTTACTGTCACTTGACAGAATCTCGAATGCACTCCAGATAAATGCTACACTATTACATGAAGTTTAATGCCATCGCATGAAGTGCATTATGCGGCATGAAGATGGTGTAGGATACATTCTGATTGCCTCATAGGGCAACAGGACATCGAAACTCCGATGTATCTTGTGTCACATCATGAGGTCGCTCGATCTGGCTGGCATCATGACGTCTCCAGCTACATCCAAAGTCATACTCAGGCACAAGGCAAACCGAACCCACCCCCTTCCTCTTTGACATCACCATCCCCATCTGTCTGGAGAAGTCTCGGATTGCAGGCTGCCAGATTCCATTAATTACACGGAGAGGAGGGGCCGGCCTTATGACGTCAGAAACGAGCAGAACCGGCAGTCGGAAGTTCAAAACGGCTGTTTCGTAAATTCTTGCGGGTAATTTTACACTTTCCAGTTCGTAGGGCTGTAAGTTAAACAACCGAACAGTAAGATTTAGTAAATAATCATGACACAGCCACGGGATCCAGGCAGAAAAGTGCACAGCCACAGCCACGCCAATCAATCAATCAATCGAACGTCTCCGAACATCATTCCGTCCCGCATCGGGCATCTTGCTTTCTGAGGGCCTTTCGCATTCATTCAATCAACCCTGTGTCTATTCTCCTCCCCCCCTCTCCTCACATTATACGTCTACTATATCCAATAACCCACTTTGTCCTCCACCTACGGAGTTACCGGTTCTTTGATTTCGAACATACACACCCCACCCCCTAACTGGTTACCGGACCCCCCCGACCGACCGCTACTGAAGTCGCCATCATGTCCTGGGCAGGTGCGCTGAATACTCCCCGTTCCTACCTATCGATGGATCCTGCGCCGTACAGGCACCCATCCCTACCTGAATTGTCATTCTGACCGGGTCTACAGGGTTCAAGAAAAATGTCAACCGCGCTACCACGCAGGTGATGATGAAGACGGGTATGTTGGATTATAACCCCGCTCGAGTCGGGGACGAATATTTCTACGACATATTGCTTGGCGGTATTGCAAGGAATATACTGATACATTGGCTTGGGTTGAACAGGACATGTGGAGCGCACAAGTGATCGCGATTATGAAATTGAAGAGCGGTATGGATTGTCCGACTGATCGGAAAGGGGATGCAACTTGTTTGACTGACGTGGACACGATGCGATATAGTCGGTACCGGACGATGGAAGCCGCCGCAAATCGGTTACAGAAAGAGGCAAAGGGATACTTGGATTCGCTACGAGGTGTGTTTTGATACTCCGGTCGCTATATTAAATATGATGCGGAGGCGGATGCTGACGTTGGATGGGTGATGGATAGCTATGACTGCCTCGCAGATGCGGATTGCCGAGACTATTGATGCCTTCTATGGTGATGCTGGAACCAACGACGGAGTGAGTCGGAGTTATAAGCAGGCTGTGGAGGATCTGGATGCGGAAACGATCAAGGCGCTGGACGGTCCGTACCGGTACGTTTTGGAGTCATTGCTATGGACGCCCTTTTGGGCATGGCGACCCATTGGTTGACTGGGATTTTATAGCTCGACTGTGTTGGAACCCATCTCTCGGTTCTGTGCCTACTTCCCGGATATCAACGAGTGCATCAAGAAGCGCAACCACAAGTTACTCGATTACGATTCGATGCGCGCCAAGGTCAAGAAGCTGGTTGAGAAGCCCGATAAGGATGCGACGAAACTGCCCCGGACGGAGCGCGAGACGGAAATCGCCAAGCAAGCGTATGAGCAGTTGAACGAACAGCTCTTCACTGAACTGCCCCAGCTCATCGACCTGCGAGTGCCGTACCTGGATCCTAGCTTCGAGGCCCTGGTGAAGATTCAACTGCGGTTCTGCGCGGAGGCATACTCGCGCATGGCGCAGGTGCAACAGTACTTGGATGCGGAGACGAGGGATCAGTATGCTCGGGGAGACCTGGACAACCGGGTGGAAGAGGTGTTGCAGGAGATTCGGGATTTGAGCATAGCAGGCACGGTCTGATAGTTTGTTCGTTCGTGATACTTTGGAGTGGAGTTCAATTCTTTGCTTGTCTGTTTTTTTAAGCTGCGTGCGATGGTAGCCGCTTTAATCATTCTGCATCCAAGCCTTGGTATTATTGTTAACACTATTTCTTTGAGAGTGTTCTTGAGTCGAATCCATATGCACGTAGATGAAAGCGTAGGCTGCAGAGGAAAAAGCAAGTCTAATAATATATGGGTATCTCTAAACCACCTCTATCTGATCTATCTATAATTACACCATAAGTCACAATATCATACACCCAGTCATAGACACCAAACGAACCCCCAAGAGGAATCACTCCGCACCATCCCTATACAACTCATCCACCAACACCTCCAAAACCGGCCCCGCGGCAGCCCTCACAGCCTTCAACTCCTGTTCACTCATCTCCGACAGGACATACTTCGCAACACCCCCTCGATCCCTCGTCTCGGGCCTCCCAATCCCCACCCCAATCCTCAAGACCGACAAATCCACCCCGGCCCCAAGTACATTCTTCTTCGGATTGGGAGGATACATCCCCTTGCCCCTCAAACTCTCAAACGAACTAATCAATCCCCGATGTCCCCTCAAACTCGCCTTCTCAGGCCCGCCTCTCTTCACCCGGACTTTTCCCAACGGCGCTTCCAGTTCATCATGGAGGATGACTAGTGTCGGGGAGAAGTTTCGGAGGGTTGTCGGGTCAGCGCCCCGGAGATGCCATTCTGCAGCTGTAGCGTCTGATGTAGGGTCTGTGGAGAGTACATTCCCCGGCTGCACGATCTTCTGGTATATTTCCGTCTGGGTGGATGAGAGCCACGATTGGAAGTTGCGGAGGAGTTTGGGACCCGATTCGTTCATGTATGATGGGCTCGTGTAGGTTTTGTAGAATAATGGGTTGATTATGTTGCCATTGTTGGGAGAGGTGCCCACGAGAGGGACTCGGCGTGGGAGAAGTGGCGTCAGGGCTTCGAGGAGGATGTGGCCGGCGCTGTGTCGCGTCGTGCGGTATGGGCGTGGATTGCCGATTGAGGCGATGAAGAGGAAGCGGCGGGGGGTTTTGAGGGGGGGAGGGGTGGACATTGAGGGTGAGGTAGCGTCGGGGTTGTGGTTGAGGGGGATGATGGGGGTAGTTGTGGTGGTAGTGGTGGATTTTGCGGATGGTTGTTGGTGGTGATGATGTTCTTGTTCCTGTTCCTGTTCCGTGGTTTGGGCGCTGTGCAGCCCTACTGCTTCATGCATCGACGGGAACTTGCTTTTGTTTCGCTTTGCTTTGCTGTTTCCACTTCTTTGGGATGGATTGGTGTCCATGGCATATATTTCTGGTGTGGATATGATGATTTATTTCTGAGATCATCATTTTACTGGCGTGGATTTGGGGTGCTTTCTTATACTATACTGACTGCTACTCATTTCATCATCGCAGGAACTGTATACTTCCTTCTTCCCTCCATCAAGAACAGAACCACCCGACTTACTTGCATGCTTATCCCGCTGAGTTGACTCACTTTCTGACTCACATATCTAACTGTTAGTAATTAAGTAATAGCAAAGCTGCTACCTATGGATCTCATGTGGAGAAATGCTCGACCAAATACCATACAAACCCTTGTCCCTACAGCCTCAGCGTCAGGCTGTGCCAGACGCCACACTGCACTAAAAACAGAACTCACAAGGCTACAAACTACAAGATGACCGCCCGAACTGACCCTTCAGCCTATCAGCCTAAGCGTCTCATTTCTTCCCCCGACACTCCTCCACTAAGCCAGGCGATCGGGCCAAAATCGACCCAGGACTAGGGAACGACCACCCCGGCTGCCACAAAACGGGGAAATGAAAGGACCGCTGGCTGCATGGGGTCTCGTGTGCTTTGCCTAGTCGCACTGCAGTTGGTTTCCCAGAAACTGGCCCGTTCCCGTCGATCAGAACGGGGCCTTCCAGTCTGCCTCTGCATCGATGGGTCTAGAGACTTCTCTCGGCCTCTCAGCATGCGCGGTGCACGAACTAGTCCAGCGGCCTTGGGTCGTTCGTCTATCACGGCCTCGGTGCTGATCAACTGCCCTTCTAAGCTGGCATAGCTTCTATGCCATCTTTTAATTCTTTTCTCCGGCTTTTTACTCTTCCTCTTCCTCACTGTCCACAGCCCACCTGGTCGTGTTCCTCTCACTAGGCTAGCCAATGTACTATATTCCGACCATCCGGGGTCCGTCGTCCATTTTCTCGTGCTCCCCAAGCCGTTGAGAAATCTCCGTGTTTGTCCTCCAGCACTACTTGGACCAACTGCGTCATTCTCGGCATCTTCCGCCATCTTTGCTTTTTCTTCCTCCCTGTGGTCTTGGGCTGGAACAGAAACGATGAACTATTCACCTCCTACGTGTCAGTGAAGCTCGCTATTAGCACTCGTGGCACATGTTTGACGGCCTCGTATGATCCTGATTGTGGTTGCACCTTGAGAGTTGCTACAGAAAGTGCTGCCCTAAGCTTGATCGGGCCTGACGTTGGCCTCTGTCTTCAAGAGAAGCTTCTCTATAAACCCAAGCACGCCACACCCTTCACCGAACACCCCTCTCAACTTCGTCATGTCATGGAGGCAAAAGATCTCCAGCCGTTGGGCCAAAACGAGCCAATCGTCGAGCCCGACGAGAATGAGAATGCGCAGAAGCAATCATGGACCAAGCCTCCTCCGGATCCCGAGTCCAACTCCGAGTCAGACGCAGACTCGGACGAAGCATCCATGTATGCAATGCCTTTCTTGGTATCCTGCAATGCCAACACCCAGTGGAGTTGCTAACCATACACCACCACCAGCAACTCGTATGAGACACACCAGCTCGACATCTACGAAGAGAATAACCGTCGCTACCCCAACGATTCATACCACATGCCGAACGATGAACCCGAACGAACCCGTCTGAACATCGTCCACCAGATTTACCTCATCCTCCTAGACGGACACTTAACCGCCGCCCCCATAGTTACCAATGCGCCTCGCGTCCTCGACATCGGCACCGGTCCCGGTGACTGGGCCATTGAAATGAGCCACGCCTACCCCCACGGCACCATCATCGCTTCTGACATCGGCGTCTTCGACAACGCCCTCGGCCATGTCGACCTCCCCAACCTCTCCTTCCACCTCGACGACGCCCGCGACGAATGGGCCTACGACATCCCTTTCGACCTCATCCACCTCCGCGGCCTCTCCGGTGCCTTTCCCGACTGGTCCTTTATCTACCAGCAAGCCTTTGACCACCTTGCTCCCGGCGGTTACCTCGAAGTCGCAGATACCGACTTCGCCGCTGAAACCATGATTTCCCTCCCGCCGAACTCCTACCTACGTCTATTTGCCTCCGCCCTCCGCTCCGCAGACTACTCGGCGGGTTATCTGCGCGATCTGAGCCATCTCCAGCCCGCGCTCTTCCATGCTCAGGGGTTCATCGACATTGATGTCCGCGAGTACACGTTCCCCATCGGACTGTGGCCCGAGTCGCCGCATGACCGGACCGTCGGCAAAATGGGCCTTATTGCCTTACTGGAAGGCCTGGAATCATATAGTTTGCGTGCCTTGACCACTACGTATGGCTGGGTGGCGGAGGAAGTGCGCGAACTATGTGACCAGGTGCGTGCGGAAATCTTGCAAGGCGTGTATCGAATTAGTGCGAGGGTGAAGATCGTGACGGGGCGGAAGCCGTTGACGTGAGCAGATATGTAGATATCCTTTTCGTTCTTCTTGTTCTGTTGATGACCTTATGATTATGATTCTATTATCACTTATACCATACCGTGGATCGGTATGGTCTTTGATCAGGCTTTATCTTGAAGATATAACCTCCAATGGAGACAGTTCAGACTTTTTGTATCTATTCTCTCGCACAGTCCATATAGATGTGATATCTCCAACGCACATACAACAATAGAAAGCAAGTGAATCAAATAACAGAAGAGACCTTTTTTATCCTAACGCCCCGAACCCAATGCAGTCGAGCACAACATCAACAGGCTAGACAAAACAAAACAAAGACAACAGCGGGTGGGTAGATACCAAGCAAGTAGGAAGCAAAGAATAAACTACAACTGGAACTTCGTCCTCGTCTTCTCCATTTGTCCCTTCCACTCCCACTCCTGTCCACTAGCTCTCTGGATCCCCTTATCAACTCTGCGCAACTTCAACGTAAACCGGGGTCCCAGTTCCTGCATACCCGCCCTAATGCCCTCCGCACCCTTCATCTCCTTTCCATCGGCACCCACAACCGCCTTCTCCGTCTCCCTCTTCTCCCGGAACACATACCGATGACGACGGAAGAACAAATAATCACGACTATTCAGCACCGTCACGACCTGCCGGCCCTCGATATCAGGCTGCGGCGGGAACAGCGTCCGGAACAAATGCGCCGTCAACAGACCCAGCGGCGTGCGGAAGTTATTCAGAATCAGCTCGGGCCAGTGGTCCGTGGCACGTCCGTGACCCGGAATGCGCTTGCCCTCGACCCAGTTCGTCATGGAGAAGTGGAACATAGGTCCCGTGGGGAGATGCACGATGTCCAGACCGGCAGGCTTCTTCTGGTCTTCGCGGAGGATCACCACCGCCGTGAAGTTGCGGTTCGTGGCGAACTTGGAGATCTCGCGGATGGAGAACTGGTGCGCGAAGCGGTGGCGCGTGCGGCGGACGTAGACGGAGTTGGGGAACAGGTCGGTGAGGAGCTCGGCTTCGTGGTGAAGGGACGAGTTGAGGGACGTCGTGATGAGGATCTTAGGGGACTTAGGGTTCTCGGTGCTGAAGAGGGAGGGGAATTTGGACGCGAGGGCTTCGGGGACGAGATTTAGGTTGGTGCTCTTGGTCGATTGGGAGGGGCTGGTGGCGCGCTCTGTGGCTGTGGGGAGGGATGATTTGCTGCGGCCGCGAGTCGAGTCGGAGGAGGATTTCGATTTCTTCTTGCCGGAGTCTGAGTCTTCATCTTCGTCGTCGTCGGAAGCGTCTTCGTCTTCCTCGTCGCTGCTGGCGAGCATGCTGTCCACATCGTCCTCATCATCCTCTGATCCTTCTTCTTCGGCGTCGGAGGATTGCTCGTCCTCGTTCAGGGGCCGGTTCAGCTCTTCTTCTTCCTCTTGCTTGCGCCGCTTGATGCGCTCGACGTCCACGCTCAGTCCCAGACCGTCCTCGACGTCGCTGCCGGCGTCATCCCAGACTCGCTTGCGGTCGATAGTCAGGGGGATGTTGCGCTTCAAACGCTCCTCCTTCAGCTTGGGGTTCTTGGCCTCTTCCTTCTTGAAAGCGTATCGTTCGGCACGGCGAGTAGAGTCCTTGGCGCGCTTGCGCTTGATATGGAGGAGTTTGCGCTGGATCTTGTTGCGGGGCTTTGCGTCGAGACCGACGCCCGGAGGCGGCCGGTGGGAAGCTTTCTTCGAAACCATCGTTTGCTGCAATTGGGGGTGAACGATGGAGGGGTAGGAAGTAGTTGAGTCGAAGCAAATGAAGATATCAATATTGGATTACCCGTTTGGGCTATCCAAAAAAATCTGGCGGATCAAGTGTTCATCCGGCGGTGAGAAAAGACCTGCTGAGTCATCCAGGGCGCGGCTCGATTGGGAAATGAAGGGAAGTTCAGCTTTCTCGCGATCAGCCAGGAATTGGATTCCTTTCGTGATTATTTGGCGGAAAGAAGGAGGGTAATTTGCCGGAAGAGAATCAAGGCCATTACAGCCCCGCATAAGTCCCTTGTCTCCGCATTCCTTATCGACGGCAAACTTGTGGATTGGTGGAGAGTTGAACAAAAGGGCAGGCGGATGAGTCACTGCAGCAGCGCTCAGCGGCTGGGCGGCCTAAGGTGTCGGCGGGCATTGGGTCCCTCTTTTCGGTCTTTTTGTCCCCGCCATCCCAATCGTCTTCTTCATCGCCAACTTCTGGCTTTTCGTCTTCCCCCCACTTGCGCCAGCTCCCCCTCCTCCTCCTCCTTTATTCTTCCTCCCCGTTCCTTTTCCACCTCCCTCCCCCGTACGCGACATCATCTCCCTCAGCCGTCCTCCAAAAAGAAGTCCACCAAAATGGCTTCCCTCTCCACCAAGACCGGCCAGGTCGTCGACCGGTCCGTCTTGGACTCTATGCTGCGCCGCCGTCTCTTCTATACCCCTTCCTTTGAGATCTACGGTGGTGTCTCCGGCCTCTACGACTATGGCCCGCCCGGTTGCGCCGTCCTGAACAACATTGTCGATCTGTGGCGCAAGCACTTCGTCCTGGAGGAGGACATGCTCGAGGTCGACTGCACCATGCTCACCCCGCACGAGATCCTGAAGACCAGTGGTCACGTCGACAAGTTCGCCGACTGGATGTGCAAGGACCCCAAGACCGGCGAGATCTTCCGCGCCGACCACTTGGTCGAGGAAGTGCTCGAGGCCCGTCTGAAGGGTGACAAGGAGGCCCGTGGCCAGAAGGTTGAGGTGGACGAGGAGAAGGAGGCTAAGAAGAAGAAGAAGGTCAAGCAGACCAAGGCGGTTAAGCTGGATGACGCCGTTGTCAAGGAGTACGAGGAGACCCTCGCCCAGATTGACAACTTCGACGGCCCCGAACTTGAGAAGATCATCGCCAAGTACGACATCCGCAACCCCACCACCGATGGCAACCTCCTGCCCCCCGTGGCCTTCAACCTGATGTTCCAGACCTCGATCGGCCCCAGCAGCAACATGCCCGGCTACCTGCGCCCGGAGACCGCTCAGGGTCAGTTCCTCAACTTCCAGAAGCTGCTCGAGTTCAACCAGCAGTCTATGCCCTTCGCCTCTGCCTCCATCGGCAAGTCGTTCCGGAACGAGATCTCCCCGCGCGCCGGTCTGCTGCGGGTGCGTGAGTTCCTGATGGCTGAGATCGAGCACTTTGTCGACCCCCAGGGTGGCAAGAAGCACGCCCGCTTCGAGGAGGTTAAGGACGTCAAGATGACCCTGCTCAACCGCGACATCCAGCTCTCCGGCAGCACCAAGACCGAGGAGATGACTATCGGCAAGGCCGTCGAGACTGGCCTCGTCGACAATGAGACCCTGGGTTACTTCCTGGCTCGTATCCAGCTGTTCCTGCTCAAGCTGGGTGTGGACCCCAAGAAGCTGCGCTTCCGCCAGCACATGGCTAACGAGATGGCTCACTACGCCACTGACTGCTGGGATGCCGAGCTGCAGACCAGCTACGGCTGGATCGAGTGTGTGGGCTGCGCTGACCGCAGTGCCTACGATTTGACCGTGCACAAGAACAAGACCGGCGCCCCGCTCGTTGTCCGTGAGACTCGGGCGGAGCCCCTCAAGGTGGAGGAGTGGCAGATTGACCTGGACAAGAAGAAGTTCGGTCCCCGCTTCAAGAAGGACGGCAAGACCGTCACGGCGGCGATTGATGCTCTGTCGCAGGAGCTGCGCGAGAAGCTGTCGCTCGACCTCGAGCAGACCGGCAAGATCGAGGTGGAAGTTGAGGGTGTCGCTGGCGGCAAGGTTGAGCTGGACAAGGAGCTGATCAAGATTGAGAAGCGCACGCGCGTGGAGAATGTGCGCGAGTACACTCCTAATGTCATTGAGCCCTCGTTCGGTATTGGTCGTATCCTGTACAGCATGATCGAGCAGGTCTACTGGTCCCGTGAGGGTGATGAGGCCCGTGGTGTAAGTTTTTTTTCCCTCTTTTGACTTTGTTTCATCTATGGTTGATTCGTGATGCTAATGGATGAATTGCTAGGTCCTGTCCTTCCCTCCCGCGATTGCCCCTACCAAGGTGCTGATCGTGCCGCTGTCGACGCACCAGTCGTTCGCGCCGCTGGTGCAGCGCCTGACGACTAAGCTGCGTCGCATGGGAGTGTCCAACCGTGTTGATGACTCTTCCGCCAGTATCGGTAAGCGCTACGCGCGCAACGACGAGCTGGGTACGCCGTTCGGTGTGACGGTCGACTTCCAGTCCGTCAAGGACAACACTTTCACCCTGCGTGACCGTGACTCGACCAAGCAGGTTCGTGCCAGCGAGGACGAGATTGCCCAGGCTATCAAGTCCCTGGTGGAGGGTGAGGAGACTTGGGAGGATGTGCGCAAGCGCCTGCCTGAGTTCACTGGCCAGGAGGTTGAGTAGATGGAGAGAGAATTTGTCTAATTTAAATCAAAAGAACGCTGTCTATTTAGATGGGCTGAAGAATGGCCCTAGACCATATTCAATTCATTGATTGCATGAATAATAAAAAGATCTACTTAGAATAAACTTGCTGGCAGTAAAAAAGTAACGATGGGGATCGATTCGAGCCTCGGCCGATCGCCAAGAGATCGACATGCTCTCCGCTTCGTCATTCTGGCTTCTTCTTCGCTTCTTCTCTCCTTCTCTTCTCCTTCTGCAACTCTCCCCCTCCTACAATCTATCTCTTTCCCGTGCCATTCGGATAATAATTACTTCTTTCGGGGATTGAACTCGATCCATCCCCCGGGATCTCACCCGCCCAACATGGCTCCCTCCATTCCCTCGGCCAAACTGACTCTCTCATGCCCGCTCTTCGCCGCCGACTTCGACCCGCGTCATCACGGCTTGCTACTGGTCGGTGGAGGAGGTGGTGAAGGCCGTAGTGGTGTCGGCAACAAAATCGCAAGTTCCTCTTGATATAAAGTATACTTCTGCAGCTCCATGCTAACGCATCATTTCCCCAGGCCCTCTTGAATACCTCCAAGCGCTCCGAAATCTCCGAAGTTGTCGACATCAACTTGTCGCGCGATGAGGACTCAGTCACTTCTCTCGCCGCCGTCCAAGCCGACGACGAAGCCATCGTCGCCCTCGCCGGCATCAACAGCTCCGTGGCGGAGCAGAAGCGAGGCAATAACCAGCATCTGCGTTCCTTTCGCATTGATCATCCCACCCGGAAAGAGAAGGACAACAACGAGGAGAACGAGAAGACAACGAACAATGGACAAACCACCGCGCTTTCACGAACATCACTATTCCGCACCGTGAAAGGCCCCTCCTCCGCCGCCTCTCCCGACACCTACCAGCGCACCCTGCGCCTCTCCCCCTGGCAATCCGACTCGACCTCCCCGCGTGTCGCCGCCATCGCTACCGGTCTCGCCCCGGCCGGCGAGATCGTCTTCTTCAGCGCAACCCCCACCCCCAGTCCATCCGACGTGATCGGACGCATTCGTCTTAACAGCGACGAGGAAGCCGAGGACGTCGATCTCACGCCCCTCCCCGACAACAAGGGCCAGTTCCGCGTCGCCTACACCAACGGCGTCGACATCTGCATCTGCACCATCTCCGCCGACACGCGCTCTAACGCCTCCCCCGACGTACAATGCGTCTACACCACCCCCATCCCCGACAAGGGAATCCCTCGGATGCGCCCCAAGTTCCGCGCCCTCCGCTTCCTCTCCTCAACCAGTCTTCTCCTCCTCCAGAACGCCCCAGACCGCAAGGGCTGTGAGCTCGTACTCCTCGACCTCCGCCCCGCCATCATCACCTCCGCCATAGCCACCACCACCACCAAAGAACCCACCACCAAAGGCGCCAAAGCATCCATCCTCCGCCGCAAGAAGCTCCGCAAAACCATCAAGATCGGCCTCGGTCTCGACACCTGCCTCCTCAGCCCAGACCCCACCACAAACCAACAACAAGCCGTCATCGCAATCTCCGGCAGCGACCAATCCATCGAGCTCCTCACCCTCGAATTCAACCCCTCCACAAACCGCTACAACCATTTCCAAACCTACACCTCCCTCCGCGACGTCCACCCCTTCTCCATGACCAAGCTCTGCTTCTCCCGCTTCCACTCCCCGTCTCTCCCCGTCTCCCCCGAAACTCCCCCACAATACATCAAACTCGCCTCCGTCAGCATGGGCAACACCGTCGTCGTCCATACCCTCCCCTTATCCCCCTGTCCCCCGACGAGCCGCTCCCCGCGCTACGTCCTCTCCATGCCCGGCGACTCCGAAATCTGGACAAACCTCACCTCCAGCTTCGCTGCCATTCTCTCCATCCTCACCGTCTGCTTCATCCTCCAGGCCTTCACCGAGATCCGTGGCGCCATGCCTCCTTACCTCGGCGCGAAGGACTGGTTACCGCCTAGTATCCGCGATGCTGTCGCCATCCCTTATGAACCTTTTACTCCTTCTCCTTCTTCATCTGCTTCTCCATCTATCCCTACCACCAGTTCTACTCCCATCCCAGAAGTAGAATTCCCCGCGCAGATCCGTTCACTGAACGATATCCTACTCTCCTCGGATGATCTCCAGCAGCAGCAGCAGCAGCAGCAGCAGCAGGGGCGTCAATCTCTCCTGATAAACTGCAATCCGGAGACGAATACCCTCCGGATTGACTCCACTGATCCATCTTCATCTTCTTCCTCTGAGGCCGATTCGGGTATCCATATCTGGGAAGATCTCTCCGAGGAGACTCGACACCGGTGGATCAGTCAGCTCACGCAAGCGGGCTACGAGCCATCTGGTGAAGATGTTGATGTGGAGTCGATTTTCAAGGGGGTGAGGTTCGGGGATTTGTGTACGGAAGTGCCCATTCACGAGGAGTTGTGATGCCGTTTCTTGTGGTTTTGTTCCCGCTTTTTCTTTTTCTTCTATATCATGGCTGGTATGTGTGTATGTATGCGTGGATGTGGGCCTGATGCAAGTAATGGTAGGTGGGTATGATTGTGGTTGTGGTTGGTTATTTACGTTGCACATGTTGCCCTTCTTGGATGTGGTGCTTGCTGGTGCCGATGATTTTTTATGAATAGCTCTTTTCTTTTGTTTTTTCCCTTTTTGGTCTTCTACTATACCTATGATTGTACGCTATCATGCTCCGTGTTCCATTCAACTGTACTATTATCATTGACCCGTGGGCCGCTGGTAGTTATTATGATCACAGAAAGAAATATAGTATCCTCTTTTTTACTGAGTCCCCTGGTTCCCAAGTACCCTCCTCTAGCTCGCTTCTTTTTAGCTGCATCAGTCGACCATCAATATTTTGTCTTTCCTCCTATCTTTTCTTCTCTTCCTTTTTTATACCATTCAGACATAGCTGCTAAAAAGCTGCTCACAATGCAAGTATTCCATCATGGACTCGTCAATTGAAACAAACATGACCAGGTACATGAGGGTAACAAAACAGGTTTTTGGTGCATGTTCATATACCAGAGCATTTCAGCTCATCATCGATCTTCAGTACTCGGAGACACAGTTTTTGTGCATCGTACTTCGGATCTCTCTTCTTTTTGCATTTCTTTGTCTCAGAGATGCAGCCAAAGATCAGCTGCACGCATACATCAAGTGCCGTCTCACAGGCATGGTTCGGAGCATCGAGGAACCGCACAGCGGGAAGGGTGGGATAACCAGATTAGTTGCGAATGTAAGAGGAATCACAAAGGGGAATCGACTCCAAGAAAGAACGCCAAATTACCTATGCCGAGTCTGCAGACGACAGAGCTGTGCAATGAGGATATCACAAGTAGAAATCGAGTTGCAATGCAGGTCGTTAGGGGGCAGCAAAAATCAACCGGAGGCGCGTAAATGTGACCCATATGTGCGTGAAAACAAGATCTGGTGTAAATCATAAGAGGAACAAGGCAACCGGCAGCGACCATGTGGCTACCAACATCGCCATTGCACGTTCTCCTCTCCACAGTTTATCACTGTCCGCTGTTCTTCTTCCAACGGAGCAGCTCCGCCAGGCTCGCGAGGCTGCAGCCCAACTTGAGGAAATCATGGGCCAACAATTCATCGGCGGTAGCGCGGCTGCGCACATCGACACAGAGACATACACTCAAGAACGACTTGAGCTCCTTGCTGAGCTTTTCTGGCTTCTTGAGACGAGGAGTGCCGTTGGTGGCGATGAGGTACAACGCCTTGAGCGGCTCTTCATTGAGGTACGGGGGCTCTGATTCGATCATTTCGATGGCCATGATACCCAATGACCAGCAGTCCACCTTGGGGCCATACTCCTTCTGCTTAACCACCTCGGGCGCCATCCAGTACGGAGTACCCACCATTGTGGCGCGCTTACTCTTCGACTCGGTAAGCTTAGCACAGAATCCGAAATCGGCTAAGAAGTGGTCAGCTTCGATTCCCCATGGTCATCAGAGAACTGGAAGGGTTACTCACTAATCTTGACATGACCAGCCCGGTCAAGAAGCACGTTATCACTCTTGATATCACGGTGGATAATGTTCTGGCTGTGCAGATGGGCCAATCCCTTGCAGGTCTGCTCGCGGTTCCCATAGTTAGTATCAAGTTTATGGTTATGGTTAATGTTTATTCACGCACCTCTGCACAAATTGTGGCAATTTGATCTTCCTGGATCACCGGGTTGTTGTCAATGACATCCGTGAGAGCACCACCTTCCATGAACTCCATGACAACCCACAACTCGTTGCTCTGCTCCTGCAGGAACGAGTCAAGGAAGTTGACAATGTTCGCATGCTGGCTGTCTTTCATGACGATGATCTCGTTGACAATGAGTTCTTTCCGAGGCTGGCTACGCAAATCCATCTGCTTAATAGCCACCTGGGTACGGGGACCGTACTGCCGGTAAAGCTCCCGCGCAACGCCGGATGTAGCATGCTCCTTAACGCGTGCCACATACACGGAACCGGAGGCACCCTGTCCAATTTTCCGCTGCTTGCTGTAAGACTCGTTCGGGTTGTCCTTGGAAACGACAGAACGCAGGCGATCCATGACCTCGTTCTCGCTCATGTTCGACATGCGCACTTCTCTCTGGCGGGGCTCTGCCTTCTTGCTCAGGGCAGCCTCGGCTTGGCGGACTCCATCGGGGACGTTTGTCTTCGCGGTCTGCTTGTTCGCGATGTTCAGGGGCTTCACAGGCTGAACCGGAGCAGGCAACTTGCTGGGAGGAGGGCCCTGGGCCGGCTGCGCTTTGACGCCATTGTTCTGAGCCCGTGCAGGGGACTGTCCCTGAGCCGGGTGTCTGGAGCCCGGAGAGGATTGCTCAGCCCTGGCAGAGCCATTGGCGTAGTCTCCAGGCCGCTGTCCGGCGGTAGGAGCGGATGGGGCAGGGCGCTGAGCTGTCAGCTGGCGCGGAGGCTCCTGGCGAGAGGAGCCAGGGGCCTGCGGGGCGGGGCGGCTGGGCTTGTAACGATCATCGGAGGACTGGCCGTAGCCCCCGAGCTCTTGCTTGGCCAAGGGGACGCGAGTCTTGGGCAAAGAGGCATTGTATGCTTCTTGGTCGAGCCGGCTCTGCTCCTCTTCCCGCTGACGTGCGCGACGATCCTCTTCCATACGGCGACGCTCCTTATCCGCCAACTCGTTCATCCGCTCCAATTGTTGCTGTTGCTCCAAAGCACGATCGGAATCCGACTTGGACTGCGAAGGAGACGAAACAGGGGACTGGCTGGAGTACGACTGGCCACCGCTGTCCAAACGCTGTGCGGGAGCAGGCGGCGGGGGTCTTGGGGGTGCAATTGAGTTGCCCACGGACCCGCCGCCGCTGAAGGGCTTCGCCTGCTGGTTCGCCGGCGAGGAAAGCCCAGCGTAGTACTGAGGGTTCTGCTCGCGCATCTTAATGTCCGAGTAGAATTCCAGGACCTCAATGACGGCCTGGGGGTTCTTCTTGTAATCCTCCTTGGTGATTGCGGACGCGGTCAGGAGCTTCTCCCACTCTGGCGGCAAGCCCACGAAGGCGCCGGTGCGCGGATCGAATCCGACGTGAACACGATGGCTGAAGTTCGTGGGGTTGCTTACCCCTCCCATACCAGGGCAGCGCTCGTAGATCTTGTCGATCCAGTCGTAGATTTCGTCATCGCTCTTAACTTCGCAAGTGATGCTCTTGGTGGGCACATCGCGGGTGATCACGGCGGTTTTGGAATTCGCGTCCTTGGGGTTGGCGAGACGAATGATCTCGAAAGCCATGCGAGTATCCTCCGATCTCGAGACGCCTGTGACCGCCGTCAGCGGAATGGAAAGCACGATCTTCCCCGTCTCATTCTTGAGAAAGTCGAGACGGAATTCGCGCAAGATCAAGTATCGTTGATTCCACGTCGCCAGAAATTTGTCCTCCTTGCAACGGACATATCCCTCCTTAATAACGGTGACGCCTCCTCCGCCCGACTGATCGGTCTTGGTGCGCGTGAGCGACGGGGTGCTCGTGTTGGGGAACAGCGAAAGGTTGGCCGGACCGGGGGTACTCGGGGAATTCAGACTCATCTGGCTGAAGGAGGTAGCCACGTTGTTGGAGGGGTTGGTAGGCAGGTTGAGTTGTGGGCGGTCGGCTGGGGGCCGGGGGGCAGGCCCCGGATTCATGAACTGGTCTGGGGAGTACATCCTGCGGGCGCGTCAGCAGCGCCCGGAATTGATCACAGGCGAGAACCTGTGAGTGAATCGGGGCTGAAGGGCCAAAGGGGTGGATGGATAGGTGGGAAAGAGGGGGACAACGAAATGAAGTCTGGCTCACTTTTCATAAGAGGCCATTAAGCTGGGCCGGAGTGGAAACCGAGACGCGGGACTCCCAAGGAGGGGAAGGGGGGTTCCTCAGGGGGGGGGATGAGGTATGAGGGGGGGCAACCGTGAAATCCACGGAGCAAACAATGTGAAGGGGAGGGCGGTCCCGACAACACACCCAGATTAATCTCCAGGTGCAGTTCACTGCAGGCCCGTCAGCATGAGAACTGTGGCATGTGCAAGGCTGGGTCTGTCAATCTGGTGACCCGTGGATGCGGTAGAGCCTCTTCTTCCCCAAGGGAACTATATTCCACCACCTACTCCATAGGCGGCGGGATGATAGAGGTGGAACAAGGAGAGTGACCAGAGCTAATTGAACATCTAAACATACCTTGAGGGGTAACTGTAGGCTTATCTTAACGCAGAAAAGAAGCCTCGCGCCCGCGAGGAAGCTTCGAGCGTGAACTGCACGTCTCGAAGGTGACAACCCCAATATCCAGACGCGGTGAGACCAGCGGTTACCAACCAAGGCGGCCAAGTACACAATGCAGGAGAGACGCAGGCGATGGCAGAGGGAAGTACCCGAGGTGTGCTGGGGTTCAGATGAAAAGGAGGTGGCGGGTGTGCAAACAATAAACGAGAGTCACGATACAACCACGGGGAGTAACGAGAAGACAGAGATGATGAGGAGGAAAGAGGATGAAAGACGTGAAGAGGGGGGGAAGAGGATAAGGAAGAGGGAGAGAGAGGGTGTGAAGAGGGAGGGAGTAAGTAGGAAGTTAGAAGGAGCACCAACAGGAGGCGGCAAAAAGGGAAGGCCGGCCGTTGAGTTGAACAAAAGGCACTCGAGGTTTCACCACCCGCGGCTCCAAGGGGCGCACGGCTCTAACTCTCCTCAAGAATATTATTATTATTTCTCTGGAGGGATGGTGATGGGCTTCTCCTTCAACCCTGTGAAGCAGATCACTTAAAAAAACCCGGGAAGATAGAATGAAGTTGGGGGGGAGGAGGGGAGAGGAGGAAAAGCAAAGAACAAGACAAGGAAGCAGAGGAATTGACTACTTTACAAAGTAACCCAGCAAAGATAAACTAATTGACAATCGCTATTTTGGTAGAAGTAAATACTGTCTTCGGCCCCCCCTGGGATACACTACTTCAAATATTCCTGTTGGTTGACCACAAATAGAGTAGGAGAGGGTCACCAAACAACGATCGATGGGTCCTTGACTTTGATCATAATGGATTGTCGTGGGCATGTCTTGGGAGGTTTCATATACAAAGCTAAATCCGAAGCAGCAAACAGCAAACAGCCAGGGCTCTTCTCTCCCCTGATTGTGATGATGCACAATTAACCTCTCCATCCTAGTAAAAAGAAGCGCCCTTACGCATTTCACTGCGAGTGCAACTCCGAGAAGCGATTAATCAAGTAGTAGTTCCTATCCAATGGAATGGATGGTCATCATAGTACTATGAAGTCTAGCCCTAGAAAGAGTCCAATTGGGCGATGAATGGTAGTTTCAATGACCCCCCTCAGGCAATGAGGAGTATGCATCCTTACTGTCGCAATCCCTATATATTGATTGATTGATGGTCACTTCCTTGATTGTCCTTTTAAATCACTAACTACTATGCCTATGCATGCGTCAAATCGGAGATAGAAACTTGGCCAACGGGACCCAGATTAAGGGGAGCCAGAAAAAGCGTACGCCAGAGCCCACTCCACTTGGATTGCAGTTGCTTGTCGGTTCGAATCAGATTGATTAATGGCCAGGACCAAATTACATCATCCGCGCGGATGGCCCCGACAAGCCATGCTAATCGTTAAATTCTCCTAGTCTTTGAAGCTATTCAGGGCTCCTCAGCGTCTCCTTGCGGTCCCAAATCAAATTCAAATGGGTAAGCATGAAATCTTAATCCTAATCCTCACCCAACAAAGCCACACACGGGCAGCCAGCCTACTAGCTGGCCAAACAGACCACATACCCTGCATATGGAATCCTGGTCAAGTAACAGCCACCAGTGAGGATAGAGAGACCGAGGGACCCACGGGTCGGTGGTCTCGAGTCTCCAACAGCGAGAAAGAAGACGGAGAGAGAGCGAGTGAAAGAGAGGGTCGCAAAGAAAGGGAGGCCCACCAGCGGCCCTGATTTCCCGCCCCTTTTTTCAGGTCAAGCCCAACTGCACTGGAATTGATTGGATCAGACCAGCAGCTCGCTTCAGCAACAGTCCATGTCAATTGTGGTGCTGCTGCATGTGCAGATGGAACTAAGGCTTCTTTCATGCATCACCTCGTTTACTAAAAAGGCATTGTGGAATAATTGTCTATTCATACAGATTTTTGTCATTAACTATGATACATGCTTAACTCCTAACCCTCCTCTTCCAGGCCACACATACACTTCGCTAGTTTGTACAAGCATATGTGGTGTGTAGTCAATCATAGTGAGCGCTTGAATCAGCGTTCCTCACCAAATGGATGGTTAAATTTCAGCAACCCATTCAAGCCCCCAACCCATCCATCGTGTGCTTCCCCACCGGTGATTCTTCGCATAACACATGGCACGCCTCCTTGCCATTCATTCTTGCCATGTCGCATCTCTTCGTCCCATACTCGTGCCTCCATTCCCGCGGTCAACCCTTGCCCTAAGTTCACCCCGTCAATGCTGACCTCCAACTCGCGACTCCGGTTCTTCTCGCTCAGTCGGAGGGTAATCGGAGTACTGGATGGCAGCACCAAGGGCCGGAAGCTTAGACTCCGCGCACAGATCGGTGTTAGTAGAACCGCGGGCACAAGTGGATGCACAATACTGCCTCCACTGCTCAGACTGTATGCTGTGCTACCCGTCGGTGTCGAGATAATGATTCCGTCGGCCACGGCTTCCGTCAGAAACCGGCCCCCAACATAGACATCCAGCACCGCCAAATGTGGCTCTTTGCCTCGATGCAAGAGCACCTCGTTCATTACGTATACTCCCTGGTTGTTCAAGTCGTTTGGCATGGCCGCTGATGTGGATTCCCGTTGGACTGGCTTGCCGTCTGCCGTAAAGAGCCCAACCTTCAGTCGGTTGCGCATCAAGATTCGGGCGCCGCGCGTTAAGCCCATCGACTTCCCCCGTACCGAGGACCATCCAGTAGGATTCGCTTCCAGATCCAGTGCTTCGTCGGCTGAGGCCGGCCGGGAGTCTCCCAGCACTGTCGCGCGATCCCCAACACCGGCTCCTGACATGTATACCTCACGGAATGCGCGCTTGTATTCGGCAAACTTCCATTCGCTCAAGAAGCCTAATGTTCCCATGCTAAATGACAGCACCGGCGGGACGTTGTAGCACGTGGCAAACAAGGACGAGGCATGCAGGATCGTACCATCTCCCCCGAGAGTAACGGTGAGATCCACCTTATCGTGCAATGCCGGTCGTAGTTGGTCGAGAGGGGCGGTGTAAACAGGCGACTGAAGTGACGAGTGTATTTCCTCTGCGACACTGGGTTCTAGAATGATCGAGGCCGATGGGTAGGTAGATGTCGCATGACTGCATTGCCGGTGAGGGGTTAGCATCCATGACTTCTCGGTCAGCCGATTTTGGGACTCCGTACCTAGCAAATTCAATTAGAGAGGCAGTGATGGCCGGAGAATAGTCTTTCTTCACGACGAAGATATTCCGCGGGGGGGCTGGCCATTGGAGGGAAAGGAGATCGCCCTCTTGGGATTCTGCTCGGGGCGCACAAGCAGGTCAGCATACCAGGAAGAGCTTAAAGATATTTCGCAGACGACACTGCGTTGACGCACACCTTGGTATTTTGGTATCAATCGTTTCGGTAGAGTTGCAACATCTCTAATCTCGTAACGTCGTGAGGAGGATGAAAAGTTCCGTGACCAAAGCATCCGAACCGGAGGCCCGACATGAGCAAGCCGTGGTCGCATACTCGCAAAATACATTTTTAGTAGCTGATGAGATCGAAAAAGACCATGCACGCTCTTCTAGAAGAATGATATCAGCTCACTTCGAGACTTGTTTCTAAGATATGACTAGAGCGCTCACATTATCAATCTAGGTCTGATTCATTGTTCCAAAGCAGCATATGAGAGAAAGTTGCGCGGGACCCGACATGCAGGTTTAGTTGGGAGGTGTAGACATCTGCATCTATATTCTCCCAATTTCTGTAAGATTCTTCTGGTCCATAAAACAGAAACATATATAGGAAGGAAATGAGAATCATGCACAGTGGAGAAATTTCATCTATCTCCGAAGTGTCGAAAAGAGTCCTGCAAGCGTGATGCCGATCGAGACCCCCCGGATCTCCGCTGACCGCCTTGAGGGGAGGGCCGGGCCAACTGACGTAGTGGTTTTTGACTGGAGATCATTGATCATGCGCCCACACACTATTGAGACACTTGAGAGCTGTGCTCCGGCTCAAGCTTCCTGCTCCCTCGAGACAGGAACCAAACTTCTCTCCCGTCTCTCTCTCTTTTTCTCTTTCAAGTATTCTTCCCCCCAAAACATGGCTTGAATCTACTTCATTTTTACATCCCCCTCATTATCATTACCTCCTCGGTACAGGTACAGCTTCCGTTAGTTAGTCCCTTTGTCCTCCGATCCCTCTTGATCTTACAACAAACACTGCTGGCCTTCCGGCAGACACCGCTTTTCCTGGTACAGTGTGCTGCATCTGGTTGCTCGCGTGATTCAAGGGTGGGAAAGCTAATCAGTGCCCGATCCAGTTCCATTATCTCTAGAACTTTATCCTCCCTTATATAGTTGGCCTGCAAGTCCTTTCGTAACGCCTCGTCGCCAACAACTGATTCTCATCATGGATACCTCCGAGGTTCGACAACGAAAGCATGACCCTCAACTGAATCACACAGCCGCTCCGAAGAAGCAGCCTTCCGACGGTCAAGATGAGGAACCCCGTTTGAAGCATGGCATTGCGATGCAGCTTCTCCGCTCTTTGCTCCTGGCCACATGGTTCAACTGCTGCTGCGTTGCCATCCTAGCGACCCAGGTCATCGGCTCCCCTCTATACGTGATAAACAAGGATTGGTATTATTCCTATATGGCATACACAAAGCAGTCCTTTGGCTTGGTCATCACGGCTCTCACTCAATGGGGCTGTCCTACCTTTGTGCGAGTCAGCGGTGACAAGAGTGTACGGGGTCAGGTCCACGTCGCAGAGGATGGGCGCTTAAAGACCCAATTCCCAGAGCGATTGGTCCTCATAGCCAATCACCAGGTGTATACTGATTGGATCTATCTGTGGTGGGTGGCATACACGAATACGATGCACGGCCGCATCTTCATCATCCTTAAGGAATCCTTGAAGTACATTCCTATTATCGGCCAGGGTATGACCTTTTACGGCTTTATTTTCATGGCTCGCAAATGGTTGTCCGACAAGCCCCGTCTGCAACATCGATTGGAGAAGCTGAAGACTCAGCATACGGGATCGCAGTCAGGGTCCCCGCAATATGACCCCATGTGGCTTCTGATCTTTCCTGAGGGGACGAACCTATCCATCAACACCAGGCGGCGGAGTGCAGAGTATGCCGCAAAGCAGGGACTCTCCCCGTTGAAGCATGAGCTGATTCCCCGTTCCACTGGTTTATTTTTCTGTCTACAGCAGCTGCGCGGGACAGTGGAGTGGGTCTATGACTGCACCGTAGCCTACGAAGGACCTCCGTAAGTACTCGATGCGCTTGCTTGCAAGCGAATGAGCATTCCACTAACTACTTTCCTCAACAGAAAGGGTAATCTACCTGACAAGTACTTTACCCTTCGGTCGACGTATCTGCAGGGGCGACCGCCCACTTCGGTCAATATGCATTGGAGACGTTTTGCCGTGTCCGAGATCCCTCTGGATGACCAGCAAGAGTTTGACTCGTGGCTCCGCGAGCGTTGGACCGAGAAGGATCAGTTGCTTGAGGAGTACTACGAGACAGGGAGGTTCCCGTCCGAGCTGGCTGGGTCTATCGAGGTTGGGCATGGATTCGAGGACCGGAAGACTGCCGCGGCTGCAGGGTATGCTGAGGCACATGTGCGGTTGGGACACTGGGCCGAGGTTGGCCGGATATTCATGGTGCTTCTAGGCGCGGTGTTCCTCTGTAAATTGCCCAAGCTCCTGGGATTCTAATGTGGGAACGCCTTCTTGGCCGTGGATCGATGTTGCCGTTATGTGCTATGACCGACACTCTAACCAACCCGTTGCATGACATGAGCAGATGCGCTTAGAGTATTATTATGACTATTTTTCAGTTACTGGCGTGATGGGTCTCACTTGGATAGATGCCTCTCTCCTCCACTATATTGCTTTGGACGTGGACTTGGGGCAGTTTTTGATTTCTTCTTCTACGATATCGATATAGCTTTCTAGTGTAATCCATATATAGCACCGAGCAGGTGCATTACGTGAAACACTAATTATTGACAAAATTTCAATACAGCGTATGATGGCCTCTGCATACCATCTATAGCTATAATATTAATTTCTCCACCATATTATAATGATTTGAATACATCATTCAAATAACTTGGCACTGTGTAAACACAAACATACGGAGAGTGCCAGTGAGTGAATGACAAGCCACAGCTGGCGGGCGGTGGCGGTGTAAACTCGGCCCGGCCAGCCTCTCTCTCTGTCTCTCATGCCAAACCTCCGGAGCGCTACAGAAAGCATCGATCTCAATCTGCTGCAACCACAGGCTTTGTCCTCTGACTGCCACAGTTTCAGGAGCGCGCTTCTTGCTAGTCATCCGGCAAGAAGACACTTCTTTCAACCGCGTCTTTTTACCCCCCCGCTCTAGTTTGGCTTCATCCCGATCATGAGTTGAGCTGAACTACGAGCCAAGCTCCTTTCACCTCTCCGAAACAGTCGCAATCCTTCCCATTGCCCCATCTACAACACAACACATTGCTCAAAGCAGTGCCCGCACACGCCATGGCGTCCCTTCAGAATGGCCACGCCAATGGCACGAATGGCGATTCTCTTTCAGCGGCCAACCCGTTGCCCAATCTCCGTTTTTCTGACATTCCCTCCGCCATCGACATTCCCGCGTCCACCCTCGACAGTGAAGTCGAGGTCAGCCTAGAGATTCTTCCAGATGACCCAACCGAACTCTGTACATTGTTGGAGAACGAAAAGGCCGCTAAGAACTTCTGGGTCACGATCGCGCTGGCATACGCCAAGCAGAAGCAACTCGATCATGCCATCGACATCTTAAACAAAGGTCTCGCGTCGGTCGCTCATGGAGCCACGAAAGAGAAACTCGGCCTGCTGGGATGGGTTTGCTGGCTGTTGATGTTGAAGAGCCGGAATGCCCCCCGCGTTGCACCCGAGGGAGAATTGTACACCGAGGCGAAGACGAAGGATCATTATCTCCAACTTGCTACGTCGACTCTGAACGAGGCTTCACGACTGAATCCGGCGTTCCCCCCTCTGTTCCTGGCGCGAGGTGTCCTGTCGCTGCTACGCGCCTCGCTACATCCACCCCGTCCTGTTCGTCCGGGCACCGTTGACACATCCGAGAGGGTAGAATCGCTGCGGCAGGCGCTCAAGTGCTTCGATGAGTCGTCCAAGGCTTTTGGTGGTCGGAATGTCATGGCCATCCTTGGGCGCGCGAGAACGCAATACTTGCTCGGCCGATACGCCGAGGCCCTGGAAGGCTACCAGAAGGTTCTGATGAAGATGCCCAGTTTGACAGATCCCGACCCGCGGATTGGTATCGGCAGTTGCTTGTGGCAGTTGGGCTTCAAAGAGCAGGCCAAGGTTGCTTGGGAGCGAGCTCTGGCGTTGGTGGGTTTTACACGGATTCTACTCGTACCAGTTCCTTGTTTACTAACCGCTTGACTTTTTGTTGCCAAACAGAACCCTGACTCCAAGGTCGCCAATATTCTCCTCGCAGTATACTATCTCTACGACAGTTCACGACATGCAACGACAGACCCGGCCTTCGGTTCATTGTACAAGGTAGCAATGACTCAGTACACGCAGAAGGCGTTCAAATTGGACAAGGAATACCCCATGACTTGTTCTCTGTTTGGCGGGTACTTCCTCCTCCGGAAGGCTTACTCCACCGTCGAGACCCTGGCCCGTAAGGCCATCGAACACACCGATGTCATGCAGATTGCCAGCGATGGCTGGTATCTCCTTGGTCGGAAGTCCCACTATGAAGGCGACCTGACGCGCGCTGCGGAGTATTACAACCGCTCCGACCAGGCTCGTGGCGGTGGTGAGAAGGGATACCTCCCGGCCAAGTTCGGCACGGTACAGATGCAAGTGTCTAACAAGGACTTTGACGGAGCCAAGTTCCGCCTCGAAAAGATCATTCAGCAGACGAAGAATGCCGAATGCATGGTTCTGCTCGGCGCGCTCCATGCGGAGGAGGTCTTCGCTGCGCAGAGAAGCGGCAGCAAGGAAGACAAGTCGGCTGAGATCAAGAAGGCCATCAACCTTCTGGAATCGGTTCGCGCCCTCTGGAAGGACGAGACCAAGAAGATCTCGCCCGACGAATCCGTCTTGGTGTACCTGGCCCGGCTGTACGAGCAGAGCGCTCCCGAGAAGAGCATGCAGTGTCTCACCCAGCTGGAGGAGATGCAGCTCGCAGAGGTCGCAGAGGAGGAGCGCCCCGAAGGCGTCGAAGATGAAGAGCAGGTCAAGGCAGCTCTCCGCGTCCACCTTCCCCCGCAACTCCTTAACAACATGGGATGCTTCCTATATCAAGCTGAGAAGATCGAACGGGCCCGGACCATGTTCCAAGCAGCGCTGGATGCCTGCGTCCGATCCAAGGAGAAGGAAAGCGAGCTTGACACCGACGCGCTCGTCACCACCATCAGCTTCAACCTGGGCCGGACCTATGAGGCGGCCGACATGCCGGAAGAAGCCAAGAAGGTGTACCAGGGTCTCCTGGAACGTCACGCTGACTACACCGAAGCCAATGCACGCTTGACTTACATCGCCCTGCGCCAGAGCCCCACAGACGAGGGCCCGAAGAAGATGGCCAAGCTCTACGAAGCTGACTCGACCAACCTGGAAGTGCGCGCCCTGTTCGGCTGGTACCTCAGCAAGTCCAAGAAGCGGGCAGCCAACCTGGCCGAGGACCACGAACAGCGCCATTACAAACACACCCTGCAATACTACGACAAGCACGACCGGTACTCCCTGACGGGCATGGGTAACATCCACCTGTCCACAGCGCGCGACATGCGCCGCGACAGCGACCAGGACAAAGAAAAGCGGCGCAAGATGTATGAGCGAGCCGTCGAGTTCTTCGACAAGGCCCTCCAACTGGACCCTCGCAACGCATACGCCGCCCAAGGTATCGCCATCGCCCTTGTCGATGATAAAAAGGACCACGCCTCCGCCGTGCACATCTTCTCCAAGATCCGTGACACATTACGCGACGCCAGCGTCTACCTCAACCTCGGCCACGTCTACGCCGAGCTCCGCCAATACACCCGATCGATCGAGCACTACGAAGCCGCACTATCCAAAGACCGCGCCCGCGACGCACAAATCCTCGCCTGCCTCGGCCGCGTCTGGCTTGCCAAGGGCAAGCAAGAGATGAACCTGCAGGCCATGAAAACCGCCCTCGACTACGCGCAGCGCGCCCACTCCGTCGCCCCGGGCCAAGTCCACCTCGAATTCAACGTCGCCTTCGTCCAGAACCAAATCGCCTCCCTCACCTACGGCCTCCCGGAAACGCAAAAGACGGTCCAAGATGTCCAAGACGCCGCTGAAGGCCTCCAACAAGCCGTGGAGACCTTCAACCGCGTAGCTCAAGCCAAGAACCCACCGTACCCATCCAGCGCCTTGGAACAGCGCGCCAACATGGGCCGCACCATCCTGAAGCAACTCGAGCGCGCGCTCCAAAGCCAAAAGGAATACGAAGAGAAGAACGCCGCGAAACTGCAACAAGCGCGCGAGGCGCGTGAAGCCGAAAAGCGCCAGCGCGAAGAAGAAGTGCGCAAGGCGCAGGAAGCAGAGCGCGAGCGCAAACAGCGCGTAGCGGAGGAGCGGCAGCGCATGATCGAGGAAGCGCAGCGATTGGCGGAGCAGCGCGCGGAAGAAGAGCGTGCGCGTGAAGAAGCGGAACTTACCACTGAGTCGGAGACGGGTGCTAAGGTTAAGCGCAAGAAGAGGACGACGTCTACTAAGCGCAAGAAGAAGCGCAATGAGGACGATTTCATCAACGATGGAGGCGATTCTCCTTCCAGGGAGAGGAGCTCGGAACCGGACTCCGATGGCGAAGCGGCGGCGGCGCCGAAGAAGCGCCGGCGTCTGGAACGTCGGTCTGGTAGTAAGGCGCAGCAGAGCAAGTACAAGAGTAGTGAGATGGTGGTGGATTCGGATGACGAGGAGGAGGGCGGGGATGAGGATCAGGCGATGCGTGATACTGGGGCGAATGATGACGAGGAAGAAGAAGAGCAGGATGTGGTGCAGCGTCGTCGGGCCAAGGTCAGTCGACGAGTGGCTGATGATGATGAAGATGAGGATGAGGATGAGGATAATGGGGCGGCGGTGGCTGGAGGAGGGGGCGAAGGGGCCACAACTGGGGGCGATGGGGGCGAAGACGATGATGATGGATTGTTCAATGACGATGGCGGTGATGATGATATGGATCTGAAGGAGGATGAGTGAATAAGTGAGTGAGTGATCTAGACCTTACTTACCTACTACCTCTTTAGGAGCTTGTTGTTGGGTGGGGGAGGAGAGCAGAGCAGAGCAGAAAGGAACATGTAGTTTTACGGATGGTTGTGCCTTGCTTGTTATCTTTCTCTATATTGTTTTTCATTTTTTTGTCCCCCTTTGATTCCAACTTTCCATTCATGTATTTGAAAAGATGGCGTTGGGATTGGATGTTCGATACTTCAGATATTATTACTACTGCTACTACTTACTTATATCGATACTTACTACGGTGGGCGGGGCAGGAATTGTCTATACTATGATCGAAGCATGAAATGAGCCATTGATGCTGTTATGGATGTGCTGTGTAGTAAGTAGTATTTAGTACATGGCTCTCATTGTAGAGCCTTTTTGACCCTTTCCAAGTACTAAGCATGTCGTATAGCAAGTATATATGCTGTTAGATGTGCAATAAGTCAAATTGAATATGAAATGTGTACAACACGTGTTCTACCTGTATAGTAGTAGTATAATTGGTATCCCTACATTATATTACTAGATAACAAGTAAGGTAACATCATATATATAGTCGACCTATGTATAGAGAGTATAGAAATAGAAGTAGATATAGATAGAAGCTAAATACCAACCCATACAATAAATACACGCATACGGGATACGATACGCATCAACAAACAATCAAGGAAACCAACCCCCGATTCCCTCCCCCCCATCCATCATCCCATTCAAGTCATAAATTGGTTTAGTTTTAGTACTGACTCAGTACAAAACTAAAACAGTAGACTTAAGTAGAAAACTAAACTAAAACTAAACTAAACTAGACCAGCACCACGACCCCCACCACCCACAGTAACAGCGAAAGGAAAAAGGGCTGGGCTATTACCTATGGTCTCTAGTCTCGAGTCTAGACACCAGGGATCGTCAGGAGTCCTTCGAACGATGGAGAAAGAAGTTGGGGGCAAGGGAAGGGAGGGAGGGGGGAAGTGGGTGGGTTGGGTTGGATGGTGCTACACGCTAGGGGAGGATAGGTGTAACTTGGAAAAGAAAGGGATGGACATAGTGGTGGTTAATAAGGTTGGATCTGAGACAGTGGTGTGGTAGTAGTAAGTAGTTGGGAGGCTGGGTGTGGTGTTACTTCTTGCCTGCCTGCCTGCCTTTTGGGGCTGAAGCGAGATGTGTGAAGTTAGTTGTTTTGTTTGAGGATTTGAGATGTGGATGGGGGCTAGTTTGGGGGGAGAGATGTGTGTGTGTGTGAGGGAAATTGTTGGTTCGGTGGTGGGATTTTTCTTTGTAGTGATGGTTGTGCGTGTGTGTATGTCTGAGAGGGGTTTTTTTCCCCTTCGGTCAGTCTCTTTCTCTTTCTTTCTTTCTTCCTTGCTCCGTCTCTTTCTCCGACCCTCTTTCTCTCTCTGTGTGTGTGTGGCTTCTCTTATCTGCAATATATTATCTCTCAATGGGGCTCTCCATTATGGCCTTACTGTGGGTATCTGCACAAAGATGGAGGAGGATAAGTATAGTACCTATACTTGTATGGTATGGTATGGGCGGTGCGACTGGTGGGTATCCGTATCTGTTTCGGTATCTCCAATACCTGTTTGGAGAAGGGTATTTAAGTAAAATATACGTAAGGAGAGGGAAAAAAGACCCTCGGTGGATCAGCTGACGAGCCTCAGCTGCACCGGAAGAACTGCTTCTTACGTCGGGATTATTCATTATTATTAGTAGCCATTGATGGCTGGAAGCAGGCGGATGCCTACCGATTCTCATGCAGTGTTCCTGTCCACAGCTGCCCCAGTCATTGGAGTGAGTGAATTCCATATTGGACACGTCTTCCCTGCTGGCTGGGACGATTCTCCCACGAGCAGGATGCACATCCAGACCGCCGGTCCATGTAAGAAAAGAAAAAGAAAAGAAAAAAGCAAGAAACGTGAAGGGGGAAACGTGACGGGCTGCACGAGAGATGCAGGTACATGTAAGAGGCGCATAAGCAAGTTCTGGGTTAGTCAAGATGAGAACATATTAGCGGTGTGTTCGCACTCAATCTGAGAACTGAGATCTGGGATGACTCAATCGAGTAACCCATCTGAATCTGAATCCTTTCCCCTCTCCTCCCTCTTTTCTTCCCCTCCTTCTCATCCTGCAATGGTTCCTTTTCACCTCCAGATTCCGAGGTCCACCCCGTAGAGTCCGTAGTCTCCGGTACTAAGGATAACCGACCATGGGGAAAGTAGCAATTGACAGCTGATATGACGTTTCCAATTGACTTTCAACGGACGCTGGAAAAGTATCCATCCATTCAACGTCTTTTTGTCGGTTGGAGACGGCCGAAGCACATGTGGAAATTCTGTCATCTCGGGCCCGAGGCAAGACCCATTGGAGACGGAGACCGATTGAACAATTAATCAATCATGACACTTGCTGGGAAGCAACGCGTCCCCAGTACTCAGTACTACTATTTACTTTGCAGGTGGCTCGCGTGGTAATTTTCCCTGGTGTCCCTCGGTACCTAAGACTGAACCGCACGCGGTGGAACAGAGAGGAGCACTACTGTTAATTGTCCATATCCTCACTGGGTCTCGCAAGTCCGGACATCCTGGTCACTGCATGAATCTGTCTCTTTCAAGATGGGGACTGACCAGGATGGTCGCGTGTCGATTTAATATGATGAGTCGATTTCACCACGTTAAGTGGATATAATAATCCACCACCGCTTGGGCGGATTCTGTGCGCCGTTCGCGTCTGCCACCGTCCCCTCCCGTCGGAGCTGTCCTCCAATTCCAGCAGGTAGATCCAGTAGTTAGTACAGCAATGGAGAAGAGCGCAAGTACTAGTAGATATTAGTGGGTTGTGGCTGTAGATGTATGTATGTATGTATAATGTATGTGTATATGTTGTTATTCCCACCCTTGGCTAGCAGTTATGAGAATAATGATTTTTTGAGTTAGAGTTATACCTGTCATGTTGGAAAATGTTTGTTTTGTGCCTGGCGCGGATGCAACCTTTCACCCAATTGCCATTTACCGGAACCATGGTTCAAGCGTCCCCTTCCAGCCCGTGGCTTCCCTCTGGGTCCCGAACCAATCTGGCAAGTCAACCAGCTTATCCCGACACACAGGATCCGCTCTGGCGTTCACAAGGTTCAGCCAGGCCGAGGAAGCTTCCGTCGGGCGTCCAGTCAAGACATTGCAACTTTGGGCTACTGCGGCCACTAGTTTGGGTCCGTCCAGTAAAAACCACTTGCTCCCTAAACTGTTATTGCGACAGCGACGGCTGGAACTTTACTTTACGGCTCATTTACTCCATCCTTTGCCCACATCTGTTGTCTCCATATCTTCTTCACACGCTCTCTCTTGATTTCTCTTACTTACTCGTACTCTCTCCACTATCTTTCTCTCTCTCTCTCTCTCTGCTTTCCCCTCTTGCAATTGATCTATCATTTCCATTTTCCTTTTGTTTTCCCCTCCCCCATCATCTCATTCCTTCTTGTCAATTGTGACCCAAATTTTTGGATACGTTTCCCGCAGCCGTTTCAACTTTCAATCTAAAACACTCAAGAAACTTTCCGTGGCTCTCGACACGGGGCATGCGCTTTCAGCCTCGATCTTGAAAACCCGCCAATCTTCAGCTCGTCGGTGCTCTCGACTGCTTTGTGTCTCCCCAGCTCTCTGGTGTGCGGCATCTTTTCCCTACCATGGTCAAAGCTAGGACCATCCCATCACAATCGGAGGCTTAACGGTCGCTCACTTGCTTCGCCTTGCTCATTTGGCCGCCCCCACGACTCGGTCATCGCCCACCTGGATTCCCTGATATATAGTCAACATACCTTCCCTCTGTTCCCCTGATGCAGGCTTCCCACCCGCCAGTGTCCATTCACACCATGTCCCAGCAGGATCTGGACCGTCCCTCCGCCAGAGCACCCCATAACGAGTCCCCCGAACCATATTCGGTCCACACCCGCTCCAGGTCAACTGCACATGCGCATAGTCCTAAGCGGCTGTCCGTGTTCAGTGGACGCTCTCGCAGTAACACCACCAACTCTACCACCTCTTCCCGCCGTTCCCCCGCGTCTTCCATGACTTCCGTGGATGCAGCATCGCTGCCGTCGCATGATGACCGGGCAACCTCGGCGGCTGGTGTCCGCCATGAACGGCCCGAGAGCGTGACCAAGTCGCTCCTTTCGCGGGGAAGCCGGATCCTCCGTCGTCAGGGAAGTAAGTTCCACATTGTCTCCACGCTGGACGAGGAGGATGAAATGGAGCGTGAAAAGCCTCGCTTTGAAGTCTCGGAGATCTTCAGCCGGAACAAGTCACGCCATAGTGATGCGCGTAAGTCACTCCTGTCACATGCGGATTGCGCTGTAATTATCGACATTGTATTCATTGCTCACACAATGGACTCGCCACAGATGACCAGCTGAAGAATCTCATCTCGGATCCTTTTGACTTCCACCATCTGACTCATACGAGCCCGTCCCAATTCCAATCGCTGGAAAAAGCCCGGGAGACTGACCTAGTCACTGAGTTCTCGGCCATTCGTGCCTCCCAGAGGCCTGTTACCAACCTGAAAGGAATTCGTGCTGAAGACCTGCACTTCCGTGACTTCTCCACGGAGGATCTTACTCAGTGTGGGACGGCCATTGGCTGTGACGACGTTGTTCCCCCTCCGCCAACAAGCCCACCAGCATCTCCAGGTGGTTCGTCGGTGAGTCCCAAGCAGCGCGACCTCAGAGGACGAAGAGAATCGCGCGTCGTTGAGAACTTCTCGCGGCCTGTCCCAAGGTTTCCTAGAGTTGGGTCAACCAGCCCGCCGCCGAGAGCCTCCTCCCCGAGGCTGGCATCCTCCCCTGAATTACCTGAGCCAGCTCCTCGCGCCATTGACGAGATCCTGGGTCTGTCAACCCAACCGACATACCCGGAGCATGTATACTCGCATACCGAGGATGTAGAACATGGTGCTGCTTGGCCGCAGATCCCTATGGAAGACATGTTCCAACCTCCTTCGGGCCATGCCTTTCCAACGAGCGTCAACAACGAAGTGATGAATGCCCGCACCTCGTCAATGTCCTTACCCACTCTGTCGTCAGACTTGGAAGACGTGCCAGAAGAAGAGGAGCCGGCCCCCTGGCATGAAGGAGCCGGCCTCGAAACTGACGAGGTCTCTCCTCGCGCGCCTGTTATGTCAAGATCTCCACCTCTGTCTGAGGCGCAATCTCCATCCAACACTTCCCTGGCTGGCCCTAGGTCCGATTTGTCCATTTTTGTCGCCGAAGACTTGTCAAGAAAGTTCGCCGAGGCACTGGGTTCCCCCACCCTTCCACAGGATCGTATTGCACCACTGCAAGAGTCCATGGCTCAGGAGCCAGTCCGAAGGAGATCCTCAGTCAACTTGAAAGCCATCCAAGAAACTATATATGAGTCTTGGGACGCAGACATTGACTACTGCTATGAACATGCTGCCGAGTCGAATTGCAACTTTGACTGGACTCGCAGTTCAATTGACGAGGCTCGACAAGACGATGCGGAACACGGGGTTACTGGCGCAGATGGGAACACTGCGATGTTTGAACCAATGCGGCTGAGCGCGTCGGCCTTGCCCGCTGCGGACCTGGATCATGTCCCCAGCGCACAGGTAGTGGTTACCTCCACACTAGATGACAACACTGGCATTGCTGTGACGCAGCGGGACAGTGATTATTTTCAGCCTGTGAGGTTTGCCCCTACCTTGGGGAAACATATTAGCCCCGATTCGCTGTACGATGAGTATTTGACGGCGGACACGGAGTCAGACCGACACTTCGCCTTCTACTCGCAGCCAGGTGTGATCCAGCCTATGGACCAGTCTGTGTCTCCCCGGAGCAGCTTTTCCCCCATCAGCAAGTGTAACTCCCAGGAAAGTTTGATCCTGTCCCGCGCCGCGTCGGTCGTCCGCAAACATCGTTCCTCCGTATCGACTGCTAGTGTTCCTGATCTAGTGCACAGTTTGGCAAGCAGCCGTGAGTTCCACCCATCTGAGCAGAGACTCTCAGGTGAACTTTCAGGAATGGGGCGCCCCGAATCTTCCCATCACCGGCAGACCAAGAGCCTGGCCCGCGAAGTTGAAGCCCAGCTTCTTTTCCGAGCCGATGGCGACGCAAGCCCCGAGCCTTCAGGCTATGCGTCCACCGTGGGTCCTTCCATCCACGACAGAGCCAAGTCCACCACTGAAGTGGAGGCAGGCCCATTGATTGCCAGAGCCATCAAGAATGATGCTGCCTCTAGGGCCGCCCCTCGGCGCAAGGGCCGCGCATCCTATTCTCTCTTCCCCACTCCTGCAGCCAATTGAGCTGCAATCAACCCGACGACAACTTGCATCCATCACAGACCCCTTGTTCTCAGCAGTCTGCAACATTCCGTTCCTCATCCGTTCACTTATAGAACTTCTTCAACGACTTGATGATTCTTTTTTTCCCTCATTGTGGTGGCTTGCGTTTCGATTTCTCTGCGATGAATGTTATCTATTGAACCGTCATTCGGTCCCAATCTTGCGGGCCATGCGCTTATGTTTTCTTTGTTATTTCCTCAGATTTTCTTCACTTGCATTTCCTGGTGCATTTCTCAGCGACTGTTTTCCTCGGGAAGAAAAAATCTTGGGTGTTTTTCTGGCAATGGAGGATTTGGAAAGGACAGTGAACGGGGTTTCAGTCGGAGAACATTCGTTCGGATTTATATTTTTCATTTTATTGGTCTCGGTTTTTGTCTGGGTAGTTGCTGCAATTGCAGTGGCACTTGTGTTGTTCAACATCCATTGTCGATTTAGGTCTGTGTCAGTATATAGATAGAGCAGGAAGGGATAACTGGGTCTGTCTGGGAAGAGTTGTTTGATACGAGGTTTACACGCGGGCAAACCGTGGAGAGGAAAAAGTGATGATTATAACATTTGATATTACTGTCACTATAGCATGAATGGCGCTATTCATTGATTCAGTTTTCAAGTACTGGGAATTGCAGTAGCAGACGTTGAAACAAGTAAGCCCACGTGCATCAGGCTAGACCAGACCACCTGATCGCCATGTGACGGCAGCTCTCACCGCCAACCATGGCGGTCTGGATATTCTGCCAGTAGTGTGCTCCTTCCTCTGCTGATATCGGGGATCGCTCTTTCCATGTTCGTCATCCACGCTTGGTCGCAGACGAGCATGTCGTCTTCCTTCTTCCTTCGCCTCTTCATCATTTAGCAATCTTCTTCTTCGATACTTCTACGCTTATGTCTTTGCCTCACCCGCAATCACCAGTCATGTCTGCCGGCTCGCAGGCTCTGACCAAGCGTCAAAGCGAAACCAGCCTTATGCCCCCGCCGCCGCCACCCAAGCGTATCAAGCGGCCGGCCACTGTGTTGGACGAAGATATCTACACCAATGCTCTGTCGGAGATTATCGCGCGTGATTATTTTCCCGGTCTCCTGGAAGCCCAGGTGAAGCAGGAGTACTTGGATGCACTTGATTCGAAAAACAAACAATGGATCGCAAGTTCCAAGAAAAAATTGACCGACCTGTTGAAGACACCGGGAAGAGCTCGATCGCATTCCGGATCAGCCAATATGACACCACGAGCCACCAATTCGGGACGCCCTGAAGACACCCCGATGGGCTGGGGTGGAGATACACCGATGTCAGTCATGTCAACAACTTCGTCATCTACTACACCCAACGTCGACCATGCTACGATACCGGATGTGTCCCGCCTTGGGCTGCTAGAGTTCCAGGCCAAATATACGAGTGAAGATAATGAGTCGTTCAACAAGCTGCTCGATAAACAAAATGAAAAGCACCGCGAGAGATATAAATGGCTGTGGAGTGGGAATAAAATACCGACTGCTAGACAGATTGCGCATCGGCGGCAAGAAGCTAAGCGGATCGAGGCACAAGGGGGTAACCCAGATCAGCTCAAGCAGGTGGCCATAAAGACTGACCTGGACGCCCGGCCTGCAAATCCAGATACCTGGAAGACTCAACCCGAGAACTCGCTCATGTTTGCGCCTTCTTCCATAGAGGACTCATATGAAACTATACAGCAAAAAGCCGAAGCATCATCGCGCGCAGGGCCCAAGCGGGTAGTGTTTCAGAACACACGCTTACCAGATGAGAGCGTCCAGCAGACGTCATCTGCCACAAATGCACCCCCGCCCTCACCTTCGATATCGGCCATTAAAGACGCTATTGCCGGACACCCTCGCCCCACCGAATCTGAAGCAGTATATACAGGGGGTGAGACGCCACGAGTGAATGGGTATGCCTTTGTGGATGAGGATGAGCCTGAATATCCCCTCGCTTCATCAAATGACAATAACGATTCTGCGATTTCTCTGGATGACATTCGCCTGCTTGGCGGCAGTGATGCCACACCGAATCCTTTTGAGATCAAAGAAAACCGGAGACGAGAAGATATTCACCACCGCATGGTAGATCGCGTAGCGAGGTCTAAGCGAGCGGAGAAGTCCCTTCGCGAAACAAAGACCCCTGTAACGCCACGGTTCGCCAGCAGCCCACGACTGGACTTTGGTTTGCGCACCCCAAGTGCAGCTACGCCAGGAGGGAGGACGAACAAAGCGTTGACTCCCGCAGCGCAGAAGTTACTTCACCAGGTGGGAAGTACGCCTCGTCTAGCGGCATCGTCCTCAAGTTCATCTCTGAGGAACATGTGGACACCGACCCCGAAACGGGGCAAATAATGTGGTGTCTGCTTTCATACAAATTTCTCCTTTTCCTTTTGAAAGCTAAATGAGTTAGCGCTTGTGTTTTGACTTGACATTATTAGATACCAGGGATTATTGCGGCGTCATGAAAGGGGATTATATGCTATCATGAGTTAATGGTTAGAAGGGTTCGACATTTTTACTACAACAGTTGCCGTCTACATTTGGGCATCTGTCATATGGCAATGTATATACTCATACAAAATGGTGAGGTTTATTACTAGCTAGCTGCCTTTGGTCTAGTGTTTGAGACACACCAAGGCAAGTGTAAAGACTTTTTGGGTGTAGAGAAGACAGGCACACCTGCCAACTATAAGCAAGTGTATTTTTACAGTTTACGTCTCAAAACACTTCTCATCTAGGGGGCATGTTAGGTGAAAATAACAGATACAAACTCCAGGCTGTAACATAGAAGTCATCCTTACGCAGAGGGGGTATCTATTCGCATCTTCGTATCAGCTATGCACATGCAATGCCTCTCTGATCCAGCATTATGACTCCACCATCTATGCCCGCTCCAAACATAAAGCAGACAATCTATGTATTCCACACTATACATACCCGATGCATGTTGACTAACGAAATAAGAAAATAAAGAAAGAATAAGGAATTCCCAGATTCTGGGGAATAGTGACACTCATTCGAATTAATTGCGTACGAAAAACTCCTTCTACCCAAGAACCCAGAACAAAGTCCAAACACTTATCACCATATAAAGGGAGATCCAGATGCTCTCATGCAAACTGGAAACAGCATTAAGGTAATACGCTGCTCCAAGATAACTGCACGTGATGTCACCATTAGGGTCGCGTGTGCCGTACGACATATTCGCTCGCGGGCCTTCCGGACAGCTGAAGCCTAAAATCGAAGGACAATTTCGGACAAGGCTATGACAGACGCCCTGGCAGGGGAGAACTTCCTTGTATGGACCGGGGCGGATTTTGCTGTCGATGAGGGGGTTGCGTGAGTTGTTGGTAGCGGGGCTTTTGAGGAGGGAGGAGTTGGTGATCGAGGTGCCGTTGAGGAAGGGCTGGCCTGCATTCCGGATCTGAAGGTAGGTGGCGTTGCTGGAGAAGTCTGCGCAACGGGGGATTGTCACGGCGCAGAGCCATTGCTTGTATGCTTCGGCGCAGGTGTGGCAGGATACAGCGAGGGAGAACATGCTCTCGCTGGAAGTATTGCATTGGACTTGTTGGAGGGAGTAGTTGAAGTTCTTGTATAGGGATGCTGCGTTGTCGTCGTAGATACTGCGGAGTTCGGTCATGTTGATGGAGGGGTTGGATGGCACTGCGTAGGCGACTTCGGAGCAGAATGGCAGGTCGTATACAACAGCACAGTTGTCATCTGTTTGGCCCTTCGTTAGGGTACATTTAGACCGTGGCATTGGGGCTCATTGTCTCTCACCTGTTTTGGTTGTAAAGTTCATGCGTGGCCATACTTTACCTCCACCTCCCACGATTCCATTGCCCCAACTGGTGGAATTGCCCTCACGAGCCATGATTCCGTAGTAGGTGGAGGTTTTGTTGAGACCGGTGACATAGAACTGCTCGGTTGGCCTGTCTACTGCACCCCGGGTGGTGAGGCTCGCCTCAACTTTGCTCTTCCCAATCTGCGCCAGCGTATCGAGAGCGCAGAATGACCGTTCTAAGCCAGAGATAGACGAACTGTTGATGTTGTTGGCGAACATTGTGTATGGAGGAGTCCTGTCCATCCAGGAACTGTAGTTCTGTGACGTAAGATCGGTGGTGGTGAGATTTCTCGTCGTCAGAAGCGCTGCTCCAGTGTCCGAATCAACTAAGAACATGAACTGATCGCTCTCGTCGACGCTATGAAAATAAGCATCTGTCGAGGCCGCAATCTGGTAGGTGAAAGAACCAGAATATTCAGTGCTATTAGGAGCTGTCACTCCGACATAGACATCACCATTCGCCGTAAGGGTCATGCCCACATAGCCCTCCTCCGCTGATTTGATTGTCTGGTCGGACTCGGACTTGTCAGGCCCAGGCTTCTCTATCAATTCAGATGCGTAGACTGTCAGCTGCGGTACGGCCGCTGTGCTAGTGGAATCCGAGCTGTTGTGGCTGGGCTTCGAGCATGCCGTGAGGGACAAATAAACGGTGGTGGAACGCTTGGAAAGATCGCGACGCTTATTCTCAGAGGTGCTATTGGTCTCATCGCCATTCACGGGGAAATACCACCACTCCGTCTCGCCCATCTTGAGAGTGCCATTTTGATACTGATTATTTCCGAGGGATGTCACCCCAGTGGGAGCCCGGCGAACCAAGTCGAGTCCGCGCGTATCTCCCTCTTCGTCTACCGCATCTTCGAACTCCAAGCCGTTGTATTCTGCGAGTGGGAAAGCGAATTCCGGACTAGCCTCACCGAAGAGGAATTGGCCATGACTTGTGGAGGCCAGGGTTGAGGGATCTGGCAGGGCATTCTCATCCGCAGTCGCAGTCGCAGTCACTCTGCCAACGCAGATGGCCAAGGCGATTGTGCATCCGAGTACCGCGCGGACAGTCGCACGCCGGCGGCACTGTAGGCGTGGCGGTATAAGGCGAACGAACATTCAGGATGGTTGAAGGATTGTTGATTGCGAAAGGAAAGGCATCAATCGACGTCCATGGGCTGTCTTGTGCCGGAGCGTTACAATTTCCTCTCACGGCGGAGGCCAGCCGAATTGTGAGGGGAAATGCAAGTGCCAACGGGGATGGAGATGCGATCGGGGGTTACCCCATGAACACAAACAGCATTCGCCCCGTGTGACGTGAGTCCGTTCAACCTGGAATTGGAAATCCCAGTCGGTTGGTCGCTGAAATTAGGGAAGATGGGCCTGAGGTCATGCTGGCTGGAGAAGAAAAGAGTCTGGACTCTCGTAAGGCGTGGGATTTGCCGGTTGCCTGGAGGCTCCGAATCGCAGCTTATCTTGGCGCCGCCACTCCACTTCCTCCGGAAGCCTCAGCATATACCACTAACAACAATTTCGTGCATCCATCCCTCCCTCCCTTGCTTAAATTCTACGGTATGTTTTCGTAGCTTAGGAACAAATATTTTCTTCATGCATATGCATATCATTCACTACTACAAACAAGCTAACCCATTCATGTCCATCGGATATTTACGTGCATGATCATATTGACAAAACCAAACCTCCCCCCGACTCACCCTGCTAGGCTCACACGAGCTTGTAGCAGCGAGCCACTACTCCGCTGAGAATGACAATAGCTGCAATAACCCCAAGAATCCCAAAGAACCAGCCAAGTCCTGCCGCATCTTGCCCAGGGACGCGGACGTTCATTCCGAAGAGACCGCAGATCAGGTTCATAGGGACCAGCATGGTGGCAATGAGCGTCACCTTGCTCAGAACTTTGTTGACGTGATTGCCCAGCATCAAGTTAGTCACGTTCAGCTGCGCGAGATAGTTGGTATGCGATCGGCTAAGCATCTTCTCAAAATGCGCCAGGTTGGACATCATGGTTACGACGTGATCCTGAATGTCACCCAGGTAGAGGCCGATGTCGCCACGCGGTGTCACCGAGTACTGCTCGTTGCAGCGCTTGGAGAAGCCCCGGATAACGTCCGCCTTCCCTCCTAGCAGGCGCATCAAACTCATGACTTTCTTGCGCAGACCACCGATGCGCGGCAAGAATGACTCGAAGTCATCCATACGCGCGATGAACACGAGATCTTCGATGGCCTCGGACTCGACCTCAATCTCCCGAATGACGGGCCCAAAACTATCAACGATATCGTCGCTAGAAGGCAATTAGTCAATTTTGTCCACAGCGCAATGCTCATCTTTACTAAAACTTACATCATGGCGTAACAGATCCAATCGCTACTCAGCGATACATAGTCACGGAGCTTTCCAATTCTCCTCCGGACGTTAGCGGCATGAGGGTTATCGGTGAAAGAGAACGAGAGCACCCCATCACGAAATACGACCATATAAAAGTTGACTGGCTCCATGAAACGCTCGTCCGCCTTGTCCACCTGGTAGAATGTCCGGAAACAGACAAAGTAATACTGCTTGAAGAGCTCGACTTTCTCACGCGCTTCCTGGGTCAAGATATCCTCTGTTGTCAAAGGATGAATAGAGAAAGCTCTGGACAAAGCTCCCACCTCATCCTCAGTGGGGTTTAGGACATCAAGCCACCAGACACCTCCGTCTGGACCCAATTGGAAAAGATCTCGGAAGGTGTCTCCCGGCAAAACCAGGTCACCCAGCTCGGCAGCATGCACGGTACTCTGTGCCTCCGACGAGAAGAATCCAAAGCGAGTAGGCTCGTTTGTGTTTTTCAGGGTCGCCAACAGTTCCTTTTCGTTTACGACTTCGGAAAAGTCCTTCTTTTCTTCCTTCTCCAAAGTTGACTCCAAAATGTCTTCTGACGAACGCTCAATGCTTGACGAACGTTTCTCCGCGTCCTTCTCGGACTTCTGAGCACCCGGACGAAGGTCATAAAAGACCCGCGGCTTCTGACTTTGCGAGCTGACGCTGTGCTTGCGTCGGTTTGCGGAAGGTTTCGCCTTTTGATTGAGAGCAACGAACTCCTCCAGCTCCTCGTAGTCAATCACTGGAATTCTGCCCGGCTGTTCAAACGTCGGCAGGCAGCCATCATCGGTCGGCTCCAATGTTAAATCTCCAGGCTGCGGCCTGACCACACTCGCATTGCTGAAGGTTGGACGGCGAGGATGTGTGCCACCAGATACCGTGCGCTGGAGGATGGCTTCCAAGTCTGGGGCTGCATGGCTTTCCAAAGTATTCGCACGCTCTCTGCGACGCGGGTCTGCGAATGCTTCGACCGAATTGGGCGGAGACGTCGACCGAGCAGACACAGATGACTCGCGCGACAAGTTCGGAATTTCCTGGTGCGTGCGACTATAGGTACGGCCGTGGCGGATGTTCCCCGTAGGATCAACTGAAAAGCGACGTCCCATAGCATTGAAATCCTTGTCTGATCGATCATCATCCACTACCGCGGTTTCGAAATCACGCGATAGAGAGCCAGCTTCCCGAAGCGCATCCTCGATGTTAAGCAGGTCTGGACGCTGAGGCGTCTCGGGATTGAAAGCCTGCGGGACGGTATTTTGCCGACTCAGTGGCACATCGGGGGTGGCTTCCAAGCGTGGCGCATCCAATTGAAATCGATGATCATCCAATTCAGGAACCGGGGTGCTGAACCTGGTCAGGCACATGTATTTCTCGGACTTCGGTGACTCGGACATTGTGGCTATATCGGTGTTCTTGATTGATTCTTCCTCACGTGGGTATTTATAACAGGGTTGATGAAAGCGAATTTGCTGGCAGGGAGCCGATATTGTTGACTTAATGTTTTTTTGAATTGATTATATGCGCGGCGGCGTTCAAGGGCGCGGCGTCGGAAGTTGTAGACTGGATGAGAAAGGTCCCAGGGCGATTGCTCCTCCATCCATTAGCCAGACCCCTCGCAAGGGCCTGGCATTACCGATGCGCGTCCGTGTGCCAGCTTTGAGACTGCTTGAATAAGCTCTATTAGGGGGGTCTGGTGTCGCCCCCGCAGAAGACCCTGAACTTGGGGCCCAGAAGAGGGTGGAGGAGGGAAGACTGGTTGCAGCGAAGGCCCGCCAACTTGACTGAGTGAAGCGTAAGGAGCGCCGTCGCTCCGAAAAGTGCGGGGGAAAAGTGCGATGACAGAGAGAACTCTTTTAACAGAGTTCTCGCAATTCAGCGCAAGATTCGACCGGCAGGATTGACGCCCAAACTGGGTTTAACGAGATCGAGAAGAGCTGCTGGACAGCGGATAATAAGTCGGACCAATCGGGCTGCAGAAGATCGAAGACAAGTTTCGGTCTGACTTCAATGAAGTGTTGGATTGAAAAGTGCACTGAATGTGTTTCAATGTGAGTGGTGATGATCGTCGGCACACTCAAAAGGAAGAGGGTGGGAGACGACTGGTAGAAAAAAGAGTCGCAAAAGTGGAATGGGGGACCCTATTTTTTTTAGAGTATGATGTAGTACGCACCACACTCGGAAAAATAGACCCCGTGGTCAAAGACGATGCGTCAAACCACGAGGACGGGAAAAGAGCAACGGCGAATCAAAGACAGCCGGAACACTTGAAGAAGCACGATGCAAGATTCTAAAATATGAATAAAATCAAGAGCAATGGGGTTTTGAAAGATGTCACCAAGGAGGTGATTATGAGGGAGATGTCTCAAGGGGACAGGAGAGGACCGAGAATCAAGGCAGCCGAGTGGAGGAGCAATTCTAGTATTAAATAAAATACGAGGGGCGGGCAGAAATTTCCGCTTCAAGGGTGAAAAACGGACTGAGGAGTCTGAAATTTTTAGTTGAAGACGCCGCGTCGGCAAAGGCCCCGAGGCGGGTTTAGTCCGGTCGTCGTCCAATCACGCCGGTGGCTTTTAGTAGTCTGGAAATCTGGGTGCTCCCGAGTCCGTGGCCATCATCAGCTGCTCTGCAAGAATAATCCAGTGAGTAGTCACTCCCACTACATGTGGGATGGTCAAATTTATGATTGTTCAAATCATTGCTTGACCTCTGTGAGGAATCGGGAATCTCCTGGAATGGTCTTGCTTTGTGGATGTGGACCTTATTCGAGTGGGTTCTATCTAGTAGTATCTATTCCATTCATTCAAGCTGCAAGCCTGAAATTAATTACAGTACGTACTACTGGGCACCTGTCAAAAACTTTCCTGTGAAAGAATTATTTATATCTCTTTTGGCTGGCAAACCTGCACGTTCCAGATCCAATGGTTGCCGTGGACAAGCCAGATCCGTGTGATCTACCCACTTCGTCCAATACTATGTCTCATTTGCTAGCATCCTCTTACTTCACTCTATCACCCAAGGTTCTCAAACGGAATTGCGCGAATAAGACCTATCTAGGCAGCAATCTCAACATCCCATCCTATCTCGTTAAGACTGCGTCCACATCAGCTGTTGCATGGCACTAAATACTTACTACTTTGTACTAAGTAAGTATGTCTTGCTTCGCCCGAAGAAGTCTTCATCTCCTAAGTGGGCGTAAATACTGGTAATATTACCTTGCCACATGGAGCCTGACTTAGGGGGGAGAAGGTCGTCTTCTGCTGCCCAATGAAGGCTAAGTTGATCATAGCTGAGTCGCACTGCAATTCCAGCCCTGCGTATCCAATTCCACACGCGAGTGGACGAAACAGGGCAGAAAGGATCAAACCAGATCTGGCTCATTCTCGAAACACATCATCCTTCCAAAACCCCCACAGGGGTATGCATGAAAACTTTTATGATATAGTATGTATGTCATTGTCACACCCTTTCCACCGAATCATTGTTAGTCTGTTCAGCTATTGTAGGACAATGAGTAGGGAGAGAAGTCTTTTTTGGACTGGTCGGAAAAGTATATTGCACTTGAAGGAGGGGGGGAAGCAAGCGTTTGCGGTTGAGGTTGTGTTGTGTTTGTAATAATACGCACAATCTTCAGGTCAGATCGAGATCCAATCAGGAGGAGTCTACTGAGGGAAAGCGATCGCATGACTCCAAAGAAAACTTGTATTGATTTAGTTACTATTTGCCAGCTTAACTATGGATGTGAACAAGGCAGTACTTTCTGTAAGAAGTAGTAGTAAGTATTAATAACCATGTCACAAACAATGATGATAGGAGAATTTGGGAAATAATCTTCGAACTTGGCTTTGTGGCACCTGGATCTAGCAAAGCCCTGTGGCCCCTCACTTGCCCGCTTTCTGCTTCCCCGACGTCGGCCTTTTTTTTTTCTGCTAATTTTTGGAAATCCGTTTTCATTACCTTTTTTGACCACCGAGGAGCGCCAAGAAAAGAAAAGAGTCACAACCTTAAGTCGGAGCCGAGTGCGATAATAATTATTATTGTAGTGACTCAAGTCTATCTATCACTACTACGCTGGTGACTGGCAACAACGGTGCTCTTGCCATACATACTACATACCTAGCAAGTCACTGGAGGTTTCATCCCGCTTCAGTCCATTTTTCTTTCTTTCTTTTTTTTCCCCCCTGATCCCTCCTCCGTCCTTGTTCCTCCACAATGGCTGCCACTTCCTTTGTTATCAGGACGCCCTGCTCGTCCGCCAACATTGGACCTGGGTTCGACGTGATCGGTCTGGCATTGTCCATGCATTTGGAGCTCCACGTCACAATTGATACCTCCAAGTCATCGCAACAACCACTTAACTGTCGTATCACATATGACGACCTGAGCAACAGTACCGAGAAGATCAGTCTGGACCCCGAGGTTAACTTGATCACCCGTGTAGCACTTTACGTACTTAGATGCCATAGCCAACGGGCATTCCCTGCTGAGACTCATGTGCACATCGTAAACCCGATCCCCTTGAGTCGGGGTCTCGGTTCTTCTGGCACTGCCGTTGTGGCTGGTGTAATGCTGGGAAATGAAGTAGGTAAGCTTGGGCTCAGCAAGGATCGTCTCTTGGATTATTGTTTGATGATCGGTAAGTCGCACGTCCATCTTTCTGCTGGTGGGGAATAAAGTCGAGCATCCTGCATGCGATTGATACTGCTTGACACCCCGTCATTTGCTGGCCATCGCTCATCTGCTCAACAGAACGACACCCCGACAATGTCGCTGCCTCGCTCTTCGGAGGCTTCGTTGGCACCTATCTCAACGAACTCGCCCCCGAAGACGTAGCGCGCAAGGAGATCCCTCTCAGTGAAGTTCTCCCTTCTCCGGCCGGTGGCATTGACACCGGCAAGAGGCCTCCTGAGCCGCCCATTGGCATCGGTCATTACAGAAAGTTCCAGTGGGCCAAGGAAATCAAGGCTATTGCCATCATCCCCGACTTTGTCGTGCCCACCGCCAACGCCCGGAATGTTCTTCCTACCTCGTATACCAGAGCGGACGTTGTAAGCATTGTTCCCTCCGTCGCCAATTCCGAATCCGATAGCAAATGAGCTGCATCGGCTAATGCTATTACTTTGTTTAGGTCTTCAACCTCCAGCGCGCTGCCTTGCTCCCAGCAGCTTTGGGCAGCTCTCCGCCGGACCCAGACATGATCTATCTGGCCATGCAAGATAAGGTCCACCAACCATACAGACAGACTCTTATCCCCGGCTTGACGGAGATTCTCCAATCAATGAACCCACGTACGCAGCCCGGTCTGCTTGGAATCTGTCTGTCAGGTGCAGGCCCGACCATCCTTGCCTTGGCAACGGATAGGTTCCAAGAGATTGCAGACCGCATCATCTCTCGCTTTGCTACCAATGGCATCGCCTGCCAGTGGAAGTTGCTTGAGCCTGCCCAAGACGGCACCACTGTCCAATACTGAGAATCGGATGGCGGTTGCCCGAAGATCTATTCAAATCACACGAAAAAGAAAGTCATGATTTGAGAGTCTGATAGATATGACCGCCATGATTGGTGTATATGCTTTCATAGACGGCTAGAGCCAGGGGAAGGGCTCCATAAACAGTGGGCACAACGAAAGTGACTCTTTTTATCACTCGTTCTTATGATATCCGTGTCCACATTCTCTTACTGCACAGTCGCCTAGACTGTCAGTTTTACAAATTATCAAATCTAAATTTCCCTGCAAACACAGGATTGTCAAGGCAATTTGTGTACTCCTGTAGATTTAAAGAGACTGTTTGCTGATCCGACAGGAAGAGCACTGTTATTACAGATGCATTGCTAGAAGATATACAACCCGGCCACATTATCAATGGCCGTCCTCCCGACGTCCCTATAATGACACCGAAAACAAGCAATTAAAGAAAGAAATAGTAAAGGACGATGTTCAATCGATCGATGATGGGTAACTTAACTAGTACAATCAGGAGCACAATACGTCATGCCCGATACAGGCCTCAATATTACGAATGTTACTGTCCGTGTAACAATACAGTGTCCGATTGACCCGCGATAAGCAGAGGCGGTGGACATGCGACCACCTCAAGCTAACCTCAGCGCCGGCAACGAAGTAAAGGGTGCCCCTTCGACCAGCGACCGTCTAGATCGAACTGGGAAACAATCATATCGCACTTTAATCAAAACATCCACAATGGATAGTCTACTGGCGCCAATTCAAGATGCTCTGGAAGGTCAAATCGTGAGTTCTAGGTTTCCTTTGCGCCCGTTGTTTTGGGTGATCGTTATTACAGCCACCTATGCGTTTACTTCTATCTACCTATCCGGAGTGTATGGTTAACCATGTTGCCGTTTCCATGAATAGGACTTCCAGGGCCAGCGTATTGCAGAGCTTCTTAGTACGGTGCTTCTTGTTCTGTCGGGTGTAAGTTTCTCTACTGATTGTTCTACGATGATGGTGGTGGTGTTGTTGTTGATGTCTTCTGGTCTGATTGCTTACGATGGTCGCTTTGTTTAGGCCGTTGCTTTCATTGTTGGATACATCTTCCAGGATATCCATCTAACACTCTGGGTCGGATTGGCCGGCACGTTAATAACTGGGTTGGCCGTGATTCCGCCTTGGCCTATGTACAATAAGAATCCCGAGAAATGGCTTGTTCCCTTGACGACGGGCGTGGGAGGTGGTGCAGGTATTGTGGTAGATGGAGTTAAGGTTGCGTGAGACAAGGAGTCGCGGACTTTGGACATGTCTATTTAATATCCTGAATCAATCACAACTTGTCCGCTTGCGTGTGCACAAACAAAACCTGCATCGATAATTTTGAAAGCCGCTGCTGAGAACTGCGAAATGAACCACAAACGCCATAGAAAGCCCTCCCTTCCGGTTCTACCTGATAGGGGATATTGTAAGACATAGAAGGTGATCCGCCCGTATTCGAACCCTGCGATCTTCGCACACGCGTTTACCGGCCGTACTTCTGGAACTCCCAGTCCCTATTGTCGAGGGGACAAACTTGACGGGTTTTCAGCCACCGCGAGATGCAGTGAAAGTGGAACGCATGCTAGAGACAGAAAAAAAAGTGGGCGTTAGTGTGGGATGCAGAGTGAGTGTCAGGAAGAGTAAACTTACGTTGCAGATACCCCAAGCAACTGTACACTCTTCAGTTGTAGACGAACCTTGGTTGGCCTGGCACTCGATACCTAGCAACCATCAAACATTAGACTTCGGGTTACATGAAGGCAAGACAGGTCCAAGACGTACAGAGATCCATGATGTGATTACGGCAGATTGCACAGTTGTCGACGACAATATCCCACGCCCACAGAGCGACCGCGTTCCACTAGAAGAGCAACCCGATTAGCTTCAACGGTACTCAAAAGGGAAGCACACAACTTTGGTGCTGTACCTTCTTAACCTCAAACTTCTTCTTGCCGTCACTGGCACCTTCGGAAGCTTTCGACGATCCCTTTGCTTTGACAGCGGCGGCAGAGCCGGCTTCTTTCATTTCCACGTCCGCCATGTTGCGCGCTTTAACCCTTTGACGGCGCTTAGTCTGTCGAAAAACCGGTCACAAGTCGGAATAGGTGAACGAGCTCAGCAAGGTTCAGAGGAGGGGCAAGCAAATAGATTAATTACGTAGGTCGCTCGGATAGTGGTGGTACCTGACCTATAGGTACTATTGGTAGTAGTTGTGGTTAGTTAGCTGATAACCCGGGGAGTGGTTGCGGTGTGAGCCCACCGGCAATACTTTCTGGTGGACGTAGATCGGAGAGGGGCATTGGCTTACCCGAGGAGCACTGACGTAGTAGGGGTATTTCTATCAAAGGAAGGGTTGATAGGAAATGATAAGGGTAGGAAGAAGGATGAATCTTCGTTTATTTCTTTTTTTTTTTCTTCTTTTCTAAAAGCCGAGTACCTTGTTGGGGAGAATGATGTCCTGGGGGTATGAAGTGAGATAAACAGCAGCTGAATGGGAATTATTTTTTGTTTTGTTTGCAAGGCTGCTGGCCTGGCAGTGGCGTAAGAACTCTATGCTTGTTAACTAACTATTAGTGAACTGAACTTGTGACTTGTACCAAAGTGGCTGAGTCATCGCCGATGATCCCCGCTTGGTTCTTCTTCCCCCAGCCATTCTTAGGTTTCCGCCCGCCCTTCCCAAAGTCCAGTCGCTACTTACTCTCTCTCACCTTCACCTTTCTTCCCTCAAAGCCTCGGTCAAGACCTACAATGTACCTCAGCTTTCCTTTACTTTCTGCCTTTATTCGCCTATCTAGACGTGAGCATGCCTAGGAGTCTTGGCTTACTGCTTCCTCTGCGCTTCCTTCGACTCTAATAATAGACGATTTCAACTTTCCGACTTGATCCTCCCATCTGACGTCTTTCCGATCGATCAATCAAAGAAGACCAACTCGTCGGGCCACACACTCAGTGCCCAGCACACCTAGCGACGATCTTCTCTTGTCCTTATCTCCTGATAGTTCTATCCAGCTTTGAATTATTGAGTACGGGCTGCTGGACAGTGCTTCGTACCACTATCGACTCCGTAACTATCGTTCGAGCCGCTTCTTATCGCTATTGTTTTTGTTTCTGGTGCCGCCGCCGCCCAGTCGTTTTCGGTTTCTCTTCAAAAGGCTGCCTATTTCTTAAGCCTATCTGACCACCATGTCAACTCAATCGCCCAACCCTCCGACGCCAAAGGGCCCGCGAAACAATCGACGCAACTCGAAGAGGAATATGACACCCTCTACTCAGAAAGTCGCTATCCTGGCAACCCCTCCCTCGTCACCGCCAAGGAACTCCAGTCCTGGCGGGACCGCCACCGATTCCTCTATCAATGTCAACGCCTCCAAGAAGAAGAACAGTCGGTCTGTCAAGAAGCCGCGCGACGCATCCAAAGCATCCCCAGCACCTAATGGACACCGTCATACTACTTCTCAACCTAATAATACCATCGCCACTCCTCAAGTGAAGGACAGCCCCCATTACGCCGGCCCGACTTTCCATGCATCTCCGGCACCGTCAGCACTGCCTATTCCCAGTTTCTTCTCCAAGTCTCTACCAGAGTCCGATCTCGCACCGACCATAGAATCCGACGGTGATCACCTCGATGCTGAGCCAGATCTGGAGAACACCCCCTCAAAACCGAAGTCGCGCCCACAATTCCAAGAGGAAGCGCGCCAGTCAACACCTTTGGATTTTCTCTTCAAAGCTGCAGTCGAGGCCAGAAACCCCCAGCAGCAGCAGCAGCAGCAGCAGCAGCGAAGCCCCGAAGCAAGCAGTCGGGTCCGGTCGCCACAAACTGATTCTAAGACCCTTCAGCACCGTAGACCCAATGGCACTGCCGGTGGGCTCTTCCGGATGGAGATGGAAAGCCCGGAGTTCCAGCATTCACATATTGGGCCTTCCTTTGCGACCCCTTACAAAGACCGCATGAACGCGTTACGGTCGGCCAGCTCACCTTCTCCTCCGGTGTGTGATTTCGATGAGCAGGAGAAGAGAGCTAAAACCGAAGCTTTGAAAACTTTGTTGCTCAATCCTCGTCCCCAGAGGCCTTCGTCCGCATCTATCACGGCTCAAGATCACTTCAACCCAGTGATGGAGCGCCCTGCTTCAAATCCCGGCTTACCTCACTTTGCAACGCCAGTAAGAACGACTTCGGGACCGCCCGCTTCTATCTCGCATGGCATGTCGTATGATCAGAAACAGACATTCGTCGGAAATGGCCGGCACTATTCCTCATCCTATACACACTCGAACGCTGCTCAACAATATCACTTGCACAACTCTCCCTTGAGGAAAGAAGTCCTTACTTCGAGAGTTGAAAACATGCCGAGCGTTCATGGCCAAGCTTTCTACCCTCCAGCCGCGTACGATCAGCCCAAATCTCCGCCTAAGTATGCACAATATCCGACGTATTATTCTCCTCCGCAGCACCAATCTCCTGTCTCACGGAGCGTGTCAGTGAGCAACAACGCGCAGCCTTATGACACGAAGAAGATTGAAGATGATCTACGAAGGATCTTGAAACTCGATGTAAACCCTACCATGCCAGCCAACGGCATGCAAAGCTCCTTCGCCTGACGCGACTGTCATTGGCATTTCGTGAGGCCTTCCTTCCTTCCGTTGATTTCCTATTTCATCCGTTCATTTCACGATATCAAGTTTTCAGAAAGGGCACAGTCTTGACGAACAGTGCTGGGGACACTAGCTGAATCCCACTGGCCATGTGAAGCATGGTCTCATTTTTACTGGGCTACCGCAACTTACGTTCACATCCTAATCATCTTGCGCTTCATGTCCTAAGTTATGTTCTATGTCCTTCTCAGGGGTCCTGTTCTGTTGTTCTCCACGGTTTCATGTTGGTAGCGGCTATCCTGGCGATTGAAAGGGAGTTATCTGTCCCCCTAGTATGTCTTCGAACCTCTATTTGCATTGAACCCCGGAGTACGGTTGCCTTTGGAGTGCTCTTTATGGGACTGTTGGTTTGGGCGAGGTTTCCTGACGTCTGCGGATATCCGTGATGACACTCGTTGTTCATGTTGTTACATTTTGACCTTTTGTTGTTGCTTTTCTCTTTCTTGTCTTGCCTTATGCTTTACCCTTTCTTTCTATCTCATCTTTATGTCCCTTTCTATCAATACCTGTCCTTCGTGGGTTCGGTTCCAGGTTTCGCCAAAGGCGATGAACGATGACTTTTCTGCTCTTTTGTTGGGTTCGGCCCTCTCGTCTGCTGGACGAGATCTAGCAAGGCCAATCCAGGACTGGTTGTTTCCTGACATGTATCATGAAGGCCTTTCGTTTCTCTTATTACTTTTCTTAGTCCTATGTGTCATGTACCTACATTCGTTTCGAAGCTCCTAGTCTTCGCGGTGGGTTTGTCCGTTATCAACGCACATCCACATCAACGGCTATCCCAATCATACCTTCGTTCAGCCGGCTACTATTCTTTACCTCATCTACACTTCTCCACCCCCTATACTGTAATGTATGCCCAGCAAATGGCCAGAACATGGCGATTAGTAGTAGCGATAGTAGTAGTGGCAATGATAGTTCTAGTCTCTCTGCCAAGTGACAGCTACTCTAGTATGTCTCAGGGACAACTGGAGCAACCATATTAAGTCGATGTCTACCCATCTCCAGTCAGTAGTCCGACGTTTACTAACTAGCGAAACCCCTCCCCGAAAACCCGAATTAGCAACTGTCTCCCCCTACTACACGCACTAGACTCTTACTTAGTTGACATCTCCACGGACTACAGAGCCGGTAGGGAAAGACATGGGTATGGATAAAGGAGGCCCGAATCCGGAGTCCAGAACCCGGATAGAAGCCGGGCGGGCGGCAAGCCCAACCTCAACGGCGAATGGGGAGTTCCCGAAAGCGTCGGTTCCACTTTTTTGCTATTATTCTTGGTTCCACTTCCGTATTGCAAATTTCGCTAACTGGAGGGAAGTCTGCCTCCACTTGCATTTCCACCATCACAGAGAGAAGAGAAACAAGAAAAAAGACCCCCGTGAAAGCGGACAGGGGGTATTGTGTGGTGGGTAATTGATGAATGGGGAGATTCCCAGAGCATTGGGATATTTTATGGTTGTTTCTTGCCTGGCCATTTCTAGTACGCTTCCAGGCCAGGCATATTGTAATTTGGTCAACATGCATAGTGGTTGAGTACTATGCACGTATTGCCTGGTAATCGTAATGATGGCTAACGACTAAGGTAAGCTAAGTACTATGGGTGTATCTGAGACAGATCTTGAATGAATGATCCACTGGTTTAGGTGCTCTATAACTTCTATCTAATACATGTCCAATGAACGGAATTGCTGGTTCTTCTGACAAGCGAGACAGGTAGATACATAAATTGTTTTCCTCGGCTAACTCCTCGTGCTAAATGGAGTTCCTAGGTGTTCGTGGGGTCAACTTTCCCCGTAAGATGAAAAGGGTGGTCCTGTGTTGCATGGATGGTTTCCCCTATTGGTGAGGTTATTCCCGCAGTCTACTGTAGGTTTCTGGGGGTATAGGATACAAAACTGGGGGATCCGATCTGGTGAGGGTGGTTAGATATTAAGGCTGGTGTCTTAGGGTTCAGAAAAAGTTCATTCATGCAATGAATTACATGCCGGAATAACTATAGGTCAGATGAGTATACTTACTGCAGTAGACACAGTAGCACTACTTACTTCTTCCCTACCTACATAATACTAGTCACACTCAGGTACCCGGTGTATATTTTGTTTTACACAAAAGTTCACAGGGTCTTTTGGAGGCAATTGTTACATCATTTAGTAAGATGGAACTAAAGCTGGGATGAGCAAGGATGATCATGATCATTGGCATAAATACTCCGGTTCGATGATGGGACAAAGTTCCTACATGAAACCGATTAAACTTCAAGGTTGCGTCCATCTCTCTCTCTGGGTTATGAAGGACATAGAGTGGTTCATCTAAAATAGAATATAGTTTTATAATTAAGCAACTGTACCTTACCTGGATTCAGCATAGGGAAAATTGACCCCGACCGTCTGCGGGAAGGCCGTAGACAAGATCAGCCACTGCAGTCATAGTTTATTGAGTAGCCCTATCCAGGAAGGGTTTTGCAAGAAAAGATGTGATATCACACGCGTAGCGCCGCAATTGGACAAGGCTTGCCACCTAGATGGAGGTTGGTGGCGGGTAAGGAATGTTAAGAAGTGGTGTCTGCAGGAACGGACATTTTAGGTAGTGGTGAGTGAGGATTATGTGATGCATGATAAGCTTTCTCTTTCTCACTTTTCTTCCCTTTAGTGATGTTAAAAGGAGTCGAATTTAAAGCAGGGGGGAATTAAAATGTCCATAAACTAATAAGCTTATAGAGAGACTGCTAGATAGAGAGGAGGAGGAGGAGGAGGAGCCCTTGAGAGGGTACCGGAAAGCCATACCTAGATGGATAGATAGATAGACCAATAGTCATCAGTTACAAAATAGTTATTTTAGGGGAAGATTGAGTTAGCGTTGAATGTGTAACCGCCGGTACATTGCGAGGCAATCTAAAGTGACTGCGAAGAGTAATGATGTGGTCCAGTCAGTCCCTGGTTCCGGACGCCTTTCCAGGGGGTTCAAACAACGAATCGTCGCTGCCGGCCTCGCCCCCCCGAAAAAAAAAACCCACTGCACGCTAGTTGGTGAAGGGCCCCAAAGGGAGACGACGACAGCAGCAGCAGAAGGAGAAGGAGTTTGAAAGAAAGTGGAAGACGACGACAACAATAACCAATATCGAAATTGGAAAAAGAATTTTGACGGAAGGTAAAAAAAAAAGAGACAGAATCTAATCTTGCTGTTCATCACAAGAGAAGAGGGAAAAGCGCTTTTCTCCAATCCTTTCTTCACTTCAACTTTCCTTTTCCCTTCCTTCCCTACTCTCTTTTCCTCCCCTCACAAGGAGAGACAGACCCAAAGACCGAGATCCAATCCTCAATTTCCCCAATTATCCAGTCCTTCCAGACCAACCCATTCGCATCCCTCCCTTCCTTGCGCGCTTGCTCTTACTTTCGCCCTCTCTCTCCCTCTCTCTCTCTTCATCTTTCTCTATTTCTCTCTGGTACTGGCACCATCTAATCGTCTTCCACTCTGCTGCTCTTTCAAATCTCCACATCTTCTTTCCCTTTTCCCACACCCCCTTCCTTCCCCCTCCCCCCTTCCAACTTTCTTCCTTCTCCCATCTTCCTCTAAAACCAATCGCCTCTTAGTGCTGTCACTTAGCGGTTCCCTAGCCGCCCCGTTTTACCCACCGGCCCTAGCAAGCAAAACTTCCTCTACATTATTATTTGCCTTCCGCTCTTGATCCATCTATCCGCGGTACTGAATTCCGACCTTGGAACTCCCTCCCCCCCCCTCAAATGCTCCTCGATCCCTTTTCATAAGGAGAATTAGAGAAACAGAATAGCCAGCGCCGGTCTATTTCGCTTGCCCTCTGTCACTAGGCATCTGTCTAGATTCCAATCATGGCGAATGCGTGAGTATCTCCCTTTCATCGAAACACACCTGGCCACGTCTCCCGAGAATCCGAGCTCAGAGGTTGACACTTTTTTAACCCATCCACAGCATCGGCTCAGCATGGCGGTCCTTTTGGCATACTATGACTTCTTATGATCGCCATGCTTCCCATGACTCGCCATATCGAACCGGTAAACATGTGCCTCTTAGTCAAAGTCGACACGAGCCTCTCACATCCATTGCAACAAGCGCTATCGAATCGCGACCGGATTTGACTTCCCCGTATGATGACGATCACCCCAAGGGCTCAAATGGCTGGTCCGGCTCACCTACCGGAGGGGGCTCGCCCAATCGCCCATACTCTCCTGGAATGCGATCATTGTCATCTCAGAAGCGTCAATCCGCAGATCCCAATGCGGATGGTGCCCCGGAGATTCAAATGCAAAGTTTCCATGATGGTGCTCCGCCCCCTCCCCCCATCGCTCATTCATGGAGGAAGATTGAGAAATGGCTGGAGAACAACTACCAGGAGCTCTGGGATAATCTATGCGAGGGCTGCACCCAAAATGACATCAACGAACTGGAGCACGAACTGGACTGCAGCCTGCCGTTGGAGCTGCGGGAATCTTTGATGGTCCATGATGGTCAGGAGCGGGGAGGATTGCCCACCGGTGTCATCTTCGGCTGCATGCTTCTGGACTGTGAGGAAATCGTTCAAGAATGGAAGAACTGGAGGGTAGTCAACGAGGAGTTTTTGAGTTCATCTATGATGAACGCTCCTCCAAGGGCAACTCCCAGTTCATCGTCCGCTGTGCCCCCTGCCCCGGGGGCTAATGGTGCTTGGAGAAATGACCTGCTCGAGCGACAGGACTCGCAGCCTCCCGGTGCAGTCCAGAAGGCCTATGCCCATCCGGCTTGGATTCCCCTGGCTCGCGACTGGGGCGGCAACCATATCGCTATCGACTTGGCCCCAGGACCTGCTGGAAAGTGGGGACAGGTTATCATCTTTGGCCGGGACTACGATTGTAAATACGTCATTGCTCGGTCCTGGGCTGCCTTCCTTGCGACGCTAGCAGATGATATTTGCAGTGGAAAGGTCTCGGTGGATGAAGAAACGAATGAGATGAAGCTGTTGGAGTTCAAGTCGCAGAACGTGGAACCCCCCTACCTGGAGATCTTGAGGTGGAGAACCGATCAGAAGTATGGCAGGAGACCTCCTAGGCGCAAGGCTCCGAATGGCTTGGGTTTGAGCACGGGCGGCAAGTCGGGCAAAGAGTCCCCCTATGGCAGCCCAACTCCCAGTGAAGAGCGTGGAAGGTCTCCGCATCGGTTCCCCAACCGGGGGGCTACTCAAAGCCCCAAAACTCAATTCGGCATGTCAAGTCCGCTGGCTCGTGTCACAGAAGAGGCACCGAGTCCGGTTCACACCGTTGAGGAGACTGAGCTTCCAGAGCAGGCCGCCAAGGAGAACGAAGAAGAGCGTCAATCCGAAGACTTGATGGAGGTAGCTACGCCTCAAATCGGCGGGAAAGAGAACGAGGGAGCCGGAAAGACTGAGGAGCGCCAGTCGTTGGAAGCGGACAAGGCGCAAAAGCGTGACTCGAATCAACCGTCCTCGGCCACTGGCTTGGACGCCGAGGTCTTGGGTGAAATGAAAAATGTAGCGATCTAGACCTCGTTTGAGCGATTGTTGCCTTATGTTGCTCCTTTTGTTCCGGCGCGTCATCTTCATCTTTTATCATGAGCACCTTGCTTTTGCGTTTCTAATGAGGAGTTTTCTGATCTTGTCTCCTTCCAGTCCAAGTGTCCCAGGCGCCCCTCCATGAAAGTTGATGGATTTGTGTGAACACTCTTCTGACCTACATGTATACATCCTCGCATCGTCATACTCCATGATTCCTGTGGCCGTCCGTTTTCTTTTCCCAATACTTTTCTTGTCATTTGCAACTTCCAGCAGCCTTATCTTTCTACTTGGATGGTCACCCGCGATCTGTTTTCTCCACATTTCTGTAACTTTACCTCAACGATGATGCTGTATTAGTTCTCTTCAAGGCTTTCTTTTTTCTGGATTTCTGCAGTAGTCGATGTGGTAATACTACTCACTCTACGACGATCTATCACTAGTATGATGATGTGTCTTGGCAGTTACTCAAGTGCTTGACTTCAATATATTCAGTACCCTGCTCCGGCATTGGTTGGTGCTGCGAATCCCGATATCGCCGACTCTTTCTAGCTCGCCCATTTACAAGTATAGGCTCGACTGGAATAGCATCCGGGCATATTCCGAACCTGGAAGTCCATCACCCGAACTTGAGTCGCTCCCTGCTCGGTTGGCAAGATCACTGCTGCAAATGCAGATTGGTCACACATCAACGTCAATGACTACAGCCAAACAACGAACCTCTGGTCCCCAAGGCTGTTGTCTCCATCCCGCCTTGTTTCATTGAGGTAACGATGCATCCAACCACCAGACGGCGAGATACCGCTCTGCAATTATGGCAGGCTATCCAGGAAGGCCACTCGAATTTTTCAATCCCAGTCGTCATCATCGTCATCAGCATGCCTATAACTCCTCGCGTTGCCCGTCCGAATCGACCGCTTCCCCCGATCTCTGCGCTCTCCGCCATCACTATCATCATCTTCCGATCCATCAGACGCCCCATCACCAGCCCCGAACTTCTCCTGAGCAAGGATTCCCTTCCAAATCAACCTTTTCTCCAACGTAGCAGTGCTAAACCCATCTGTTCCATCCCGACCACCCGATCCTAGCCCCTCAAACCCAGTCACGCGCTCAACCCCAACCCCATCCTTGAATCCAATCACACATGGAAGCACCCGGATCTTCAACCGCTCCACGACAAACGGCGTGTTCCGTACATCCACCCGAGCAAAGCGTACCTCATGGTGTCGGGTTGCTAGCGCTCGAATATGCTCGTCCATTGTGCCGCAGCGCGCGAAATCCGGGTGCGCAAAGTGAATCACGCATCGATGGGTCTGCGTGGTAAAGTCTAGGAGGGCTTGATCGCTGGAGATGGTCGGGTACAGACTGTCTTCGAGGATGGTGTGGTCGCGAGTGCGGCTGTCATTGTTGTTCTTGTTGTTTTGGGCCGAGGCAAATTCCGCATTGAGTTGCTCAATTCGGTGTGCGCGATAGGCTGTGTCGTCCTCGTTCTCTAGCGCGTCGAAGAGAGCGTCCGAGTCGGCGTCGTGGTCATCTTGGTCTCTTGCGGGGGGGTGGTCTTCGAAGGAGCGACTCATGGTTGCGGTGGGTTCTTTTCTATTGTGGGTTATAGTTGTAAAGATGGGCTTTCGGTGCAGAGAGCGAGGTTGAACCCGATGGTATGTGTGTTCAATTGAAGAATAAGGGCAAGCCTTAGAACGAGACAGGAATAGGAGAGGTAGTATATATGGTAGTTATATGTTGATTGATAAAGGACGAGGAGGGGAGTGCAAAGCACACGGTGGGTCGGAGGGGTAGGTAGGTGGAAGCTGAATGCTCCCGCAAAAGAGCTTCAGAGATTGACTTTGAGTGAGATAGAAGGAGGCTTAAATGAAGATATTATATGTAGGGATATGGATACAATATTCCAAGGTGAACAGTAGTTTCCCCTCTGTGACTTGATCGGGGAACGGAGTCTATACGGAGGCAGAAGAATCTACGGCGGGTTATCAGTCGGTTTGGACCGCATTGAAATTCCCAGTGCTGGTACGATACGGAGTATGGAGGAAGTCCCTGAAAAGGTACCACCGCCTCTTTGGTCAGGTACCAAGTGTAATTAATCATTACCACCAGATCCCGATTTCCCCAGCAATAGGGACAACGTGGCACTGTGAGACACATCACTGATAATCGGGAACAATCGACCAAGGCACAGGTAATATGAACTTGTAGAAAGCCAAGCATGGTACACCATCACAAAGAAACATGACCCTACTGTATGTAACTATGTATGTACTGGTATACCAGCCAAGATTAAAAATAACCGACTGTACGCCGCATCCGGAGGAAGCGGGAGTTCCAGCCCAGGCGGGAAAGGAAACCTTTTTTTTTTCATTTCCCAGTAATTTGCTTTTCCCCCTTCGCCTTCGTTCGCGATATTATTATTCTTCTTCCTTCTGGTCTTTCTTCCTCCCCCCGGCTTATCCTCAGCCTCTTTCTCGACTTTCTCCTCCTCGTGTCTTCCCCCCTCTTCTTCCCCCCTTGTCCTCTTCACATCCTCGCCCCCCGTTCTTTCCAAACTGCCTGGCTGATTGAACATATCTCCGGGCCGGTGTTTCGTGTTCTTTTTTTATACTTGCGGGTTTTCTTTCCTCTTAACGCTCGCTCCGGCGCCGCCACTATCACTTCATCCCCGACTCGCCTTCGCCTTGCCACGACTTCTCCTCGTTCCCACAGGCCTATCGTTTTCAATTCCCACCCCCTTCGCATAGACACTCATTGAATCAGTCACCATGGCTGAAGGCAAGAAGACCGACGACTACACGATCCAGATGGATTCAATAGACCAGGGCAACAAGAGCTTCGAGGCGCCGCCGCCGCCTCAGCCCAGGAGTCCGCCGTCGGGCTCGCTGTCCAACAACCCCATCTTGCCCGTGTTGGCCTACTGTGGATCCTCGATCTTGATGACTGTCATGAACAAATATGTCTTGTCCGGCACTGATTTCAACCTCAACTTCTTCCTCCTCTGCATCCAGGTATGTTGGCTAATATCGGAGCACATGGCGGGTGTGTATTGCATGCTCAAGGCTGACCGCTGTTCGATTTCTCCTGCAGTCTCTCGTTTGTATCATTGCAATCCAGACCTGTAAATCATGCGGTTTGATCACTTATCGCGACTTCAGCGCGGACGAGGCCAGAAAGTGTAAGCGCCCAGACTCTACATGCGTGCTTTCAAACCCCCCCCTCGCGACGCTCTCGAACTGACATGCCTTTGATTATCACTAGGGTTCCCCATCACTCTGCTCTTGATCGGCATGATCTACACGGGCTCTAAGGCGCTTCAGTTCCTCTCGATTCCCGTTTACACCATCTTCAAGAACTTGACCATCATCCTTATCGCCTACGGAGAGGTGCTGTGGTTCGGTGGCTCTGTCACCGGTCTTACCCTGTTCTCTTTCGGACTGATGGTTCTGAGCTCTATCATTGCCGCCTGGGCTGACATCAAGCACGCTGTGGAGAGCAATGGCGATGCGACCGCCAAGATGTCTACTTTGAATGCTGGTTACATCTGGATGCTGGTTAACTGCCTCTGCACATCGTCCTATGTTCTGGGCATGCGCAAGCGGATCAAGCTGACCAACTTCAAGGACTTTGACAGTACGTTGCTCGGATTCAAACTATTGTAGCTCGAAAGTATCGTCTTACTGACCTGCCGTTTTCTTAGCCATGTTCTACAACAACCTTCTGTCGATCCCTGTCTTGATCGTTCTGTCCGCTTTCTTAGAAGACTGGTCATCCACCAACGTCAACCGCAATTTCCCTCCTGTGGACCGCAACAGCATCGTTTTCGCCATGATCCTCTCCGGCCTGTCGACTGTGTTCATTTCCTATACCTCCGCCTGGTGTGTTCGCGTCACTTCGTCGACCACTTACTCCATGGTTGGAGCTCTGAACAAGCTTCCCATTGCTATCTCTGGACTCATCTTCTTCGATGCTCCTGTTACCTTCCCCAGTGTTTCGGCTATCGTCGTTGGCTTTGTTAGCGGTATCGTTTACGCCGTTGCTAAGATCAAGCAAAACGCTAAGCCAAGGACTGGTGTCTTGCCAACCGCCAACCCCCCGGTCAGCGCCAGCAGCCAGAGTATGAGGGACTCCCTACGTTCCTAGTGGGGTTGCCAGTCATCAACTGGATGGTCAACTCGTTGTGGGCAACTGCTCCGGCTTGACCATCGTCAAGGTTACTCCGTACCGAGTGCTAGACTGAACGTGCTCGTTACTCGCATGTGATATGTGATTCTTCGTTTCGTTGTAGTTGGCGAGGGCTGTCGTTCAGACCCTGAATCACAGTCTTCATGCCTTCCTCGGCAGGTGTTGGTGGTTCTGTATTCAATTTCCCGATGTCGAGCTACCTGAGAGGCCTTTAATTTGCTGTTATTGGTCTTTCAGCTTTGCTTTCAAATATCTGCCCCGATCATGACCCTTTTCGCATATTCTTTTTATTTTTGTTTCGGGCTGCGCAGATGGCTTCCATTTGAATATCATCTAGTAATGCCGTGGATTGATATGACATGTCTTATTTTTTTGCTGATCATGGCGTGTTCCGTGTTCTTGTCTGTGACGGGGCCTCGCAAGTTCAGGTTTCGTGCGGTTGAGGATTTATCAAAAAAGGAAGGCCTTTCCTGGTGTTCAAGCCTGTATATAAGAAGTTCTTTCTTTACTGCCCTTTTAATAAATTTTATAGAATTGAAGCGTGTTTTTGGACGACTGGAGATCCCTTCGCGGTAAGAGTACTATTTAGTCGCCGAGGTTGCACTCGGAGTATCTTCTCATAATGTAAGGTCCCTGGAGCTTCTCGTGAACATGTTGCATGCTTTTCCCAACAAATCTGTGTGTGTGTGTGTGTGTGCCACGGTTCTAAATCAAACACTTACTGTATAACTACATTACCTAGATAGAACCTTGTTGAGCTACTTAACACGTACTACCATCAACAAGTACTGATGCATCTCCGGAGGTCTGTCTCTATGGGGGTCCCGTCCCTACCATGATCCCGCAAACCCGACCCTCTCATTGGTCCATGCGGCAACCAGGCAAATCATACGTAGTAGAATTTTGAGACCGCCGCCGTGCCTCCACTGTACCTTAGTGCCTCTTCATCGCAAATATATATATATATATATATATATATCATTATCAAAAAAACATTTATATGAAATATATATATACAGTACTACACAACCCTTACCTAAGAAAAGAGACAACTCCCGTCTTCCCCTCTTTTCATCATTATTCCTAATATTCACCTTTTCGTTTTTTGACCCCTAACAATTTCCCTACATACTCTTAAAAATTCACCAGACAAGAGAAGGGAAGGGATTAAAAAACTGAAAAAAAAGGAAGATAAAAGAAAAAATGCCCAAGTCCAAGAAAGGTGGGGGCCCATCCCCAGCAGGTCAGCAACAGCAACAGCAACAGCAACAACAGCATTCAAAAAAGCATCGCAAAATGTCGTCGTTTGCTAAGCTTTCGACTACCACCCCTACGAACTCTGCAAAGCCTAAAGCCGCTCAGAGTGCTCATCACCATCCCGGGTCGTCGGGTAATGCTAAAAACAGCAACAATGATCGAAAGATGAAGAATTCGCAGCAGCAACAGCAACAGGTGCAGAGGAACCAGCGGCCTATTGTGCCTTTTGGACGGAAGGATCGGATTTTGTTGGTTGGGGAAGGTGAGTCGGATTTGCCCTTTCTTCCCAATCATTACTTTTATGTGCCCTTCTTGCGGTTCGATAGATCCATGCATTGCCTTTACAATCTTGATACTTGCTTTTCTTTCTTCCTTTCCTCTTTTCTTCTTCTCGCGCGTGCTTTTCCTCCTCCCCACGCGGAAAGCAGATGCTCAGTGTTTAAGCTCGCGTTGGCCTTTGTCTACATCCTACTTGTTAATCCCCACCGGGGAATGGGGAATCTGACCCGGAGAACCATGTCATAAAGTTGCTTTGTTGGACCGCAGTCCTAACTAGATTGATGTAGGCGACTTCTCCTTTGCTCGCTCATTAGTCCTCCAGCACCGTTGCAAGAATGTCATGGCTACCTGCTATGATTCCAAAGATACGCTCCACAGCAAATACCCCCAAGCTGAAAATAACATTCACGATATACAGCATGCATTTTCCAAGGCGACGACGGGGAAGCATGCTTCGGACAGTAAGGAGAACTCATCCAACGGAGACGGCACAAGCATTGTTGGAACCAATGCACAAGGGCTCCTTGAAGACCCGGCGCAACGTCGTGGACCCAAAGTCATTTATTCAGTTGACGCTCGAAAACTTGGTCTTCCTGCGGGTGGCGGTAAAGAAATACGGACGGGATTTCCACGACAGGAGCGAAAACGCCCGGCCTGGAAAGAAGCAAAGAGCGGCACCTCATCTGCACCACAAGGTGGGCCGTGGGATGTGATCTGTTTCAACTTCCCCCATGTCGGCGGTATCTCCACCGACGTCAATCGGCAGGTGCGAGCCAACCAGGAACTCTTGGTGGCTTTTTTCAAAGCGTGCGTGCCTTTGTTGTCTCATCAACCCGAGCGCGTAGATAGTGACGATGAAGACGACTGGGACAACTGGGAGAACTCTGACGTTGAATCAAGCGGGGGTGAAAACGATCATGATGGCAGTGAAGACGGCGACCAACTGCGAACAGCCAATACTACCGGGCAGGCGACACGCCAAAACAGAGTGGAACCAGGTCAGATTTTAGTGTCGATGTTTGAGGGTGAGCCTTACACCCTCTGGAATATTAAAGACCTTGCAAGGCATGCTGGCCTGCGAGTGGTCACCAGTTTTCGATTCCCGTGGGCCTCTTATAAGGAGTATTCCCATGCGCGGACGCTGGGCGACATTGAAGGAAAGGATGGTGGAAGAGGCGGCTGGAGGGGGGAAGATAGGGACGCGAGAATGTACGTCTTTGAGGTTAAACAGGAAGACCATCCAGTGAAACGGAAAAACGCCCCATCTTCCAAAGCTGGGCAGAGTGCGAAAAAGAAGAGGCCGAGAGATGCATCCGACAGTGACGACAGCGAATAGGAAATGCCTGTGCAAATTACTCGTTGCAGATACACATTCCACTGTCCGTTTCAACCCAGAAGAATAAGATAAGGAGTAGTGCCAGTTGCAGCTGTACATAGCCTTGGTACGCATTCCTTGTTTACATGATGTAGACTTTCTTCATATCACCCTCATTGAATACTTCACCGGTCGTAGGGTCCTTTACTTTACCTGCCTCAACACATCCGACTTTCTTGCTCATCTCTAAGAGCCGTTGCTGACCGTAAATCCTGCCATTTGGAAGCACAATCGGGTCGCTTTCAACGTAGCTCTTTGTGTGGTGAGCATATGGCATGTTACGTGCGAGCTCGTTAAGCTCGGTCGAACAAATTGGGCAAACAGATGTTGTTGTGGACAGCGAGTTCGAACTGGAGGAGGTATAGGCCGAATGGCACGAAGGGGTCTTGAGAGCCGACAATCCCGCAGACAGAGCGATGTGTAACAAAGGGCGAGAAGATAATGACAAGAGCTCATGGTGAGTGCGGACAAAGAGATCGGAAAGATAAGCCCATCTTTCATGAGCATACATCGACTAAGGGTGAGTTAGTTTGTACAGTCTTTCATGAGAGGGTCTCCAATATCCCCATTACCTTGTACGGCTCAGCTTTGGTGTCTGGAGGAAAAGCGAGAAGTCCTGCAGCTCGATGAATCTCTACCGACTGTGTTTCAAGGTAAGGCGCCAAATATCTTTTGGCGTGAATCATAGCGTCGTTGAATCTCTCTTTATGCCCCGTTCTGACCATTTCAATGTATTGCTGCAATCGGAGTTCGAACTCCAAATTATACTGTAAACCATGGTCAGGCTTGTGTTCTGGCATATAGCTCCGTGATCATCGGTCGATGTTAGACAAACCTGACTCTTCTTCAGCGCTGCTTTATTCTCGCCACACCATTGCAGGGCATCTTTAGTTTCACCAGCGCGTAGGCTCTCGGCAATCCGTTGACACTGTACGAAAACGTTGAGATCTACAAGTTCCTCGATCCCCTTCTCACGGGCTAATTGCTGGGCACTTTTGATATACCCGGAGCGTAACATATGATCTACCATGAGCCTGTCCAATCGAACCCTCGCCCACTGATCATACTGGACGTCTGCCAAGCTAGGAATCTGGTGAAGTTTCTCCAGGTGCTGGATACGCTTCCGGGACTGCTCTTGAATTTTTCTTTCCTCCTGATGTAAATTCTCCATTTTCCGTTTCAAGCCTTGCATGCGGGAAATCATAGCGTCGAGTGCAGCAAGAGCTTGGTCAGGCGTTTGCTCATTTGATAAGGATGCATTGGCGGTCTCCTTGAGTGCGGGGATGACATATTCCTTTTCACGCTCTACGAGGCGCTGAACAGATTTGAAATTTCGACGTGCAAGCTCATGTGGTAACCGTAGGAGAGGCTGGTCCTAGAATCAGACGACCAAATTAGTATCAGAATGCGGGGGCAAGTCGGCAATAGGTTGGGGGCATAGAGCTGAATACCAAGAGCAGATGGTTCTCCGCATTGAGCCGGGTAGACGTAAGTTCCGCAGCCATGGTGAGCAAATATACAGCCAGTGATTGAGTTCCTGACTGGGCAGTTACAAGGCTAAGCACGATCAAATGGGACGTGAAGTAGACATAAGTGAATGGGGGAGCAGCAGATGGAAGTTGCCCGACGTGGTTACCGGAAGTGATGCGGGGGACACCGCCTCCGGTCACGGGCCTTCAGTCACGGTACCCGCGCCCAACTACGTTCACTTATGTTCAAGGACCACGCAGGTGGAAATAGTAATTGAATCGAGAAAAGACACTGACATACAAGAACCGCAACAAAAATCTCTTTAGTAAATAGATTCCCTTTTCAAACCCAAGACTCCGACACAAAGAAACAAGTATGTTACAGGAATCATACCCAAGCGACGCTCCAACAAGCCTAGACCGATTGAATAGCGGCCGCTCCCCGTTCTGAGGCAGGTAAAGAACTTCCCGGAAGCGTTTAATCACTATCGTCGCTCTCCTCCTTCTCCTGCTTGGACTTCCGGCGCTCCTTCTTTTCCTTCTTCTCCTTCTTCTTGCGCTTGCGCTCGGCCCGCTCCTCGGGTGTCTCACCTTCGTGGCGCTTGCGCTTCTTCTTCTCGTCGTCGTCGTCATCAACATCCATCTTGTTGGGAGAAGAAGGGGTTTCCGTTTGCTCGGCAGGAGTAGCAGCCTCTTCCTTAGCGACGGGTTGAGCCACTGCCTGCGCGCCTTCTTCTTCGGGTGCGCTGTAATCCTTGTAGTCGTTCTTCCATTTGGCAGGCGTAGCCTCGTTAGCACGACCGTACTTCTGCATTGTTTGTCAGCAAACCAGCACATAGGTGAGCGTTTCACAAATCCAGAGAATAGCTTACATCCAGCTTTCCGGCGGACTTGAGCTTCTTCTTCTCCAAAGCCACAGGTCCCAAGCCCCAGCGACGGGGGTACAGGTCACGTTCCATGATACAACGCTTGACCTTGGCAACAACGCCGTGATCGCAGGTGGACAGCTCGACGGTCGACATTTGAGCGATACCGATGGCAATAGCCTCACCCTTAGTGGTCATGAGGACCACCTCTTCGTTGACCTCAATACCAGCCTCTTCACCAGAGTCAGCAATCTAAATCAGACCATATAAAGGTGGGATCTTACCGAAGCGGAGGAGACCAGGAACCATCAGCTTCGCACCATAGCACACAGCATTCACAGCGCTGTCTTTGACAACGATACGCTTGTACGTGGTGAGGAGAGTCTCCAGAGGCTTAATGACCTTCCTCAAATAAGACTCGTCCCGCTGGTTGTCGTACATCCATTGGGCATCCAAAACGTCATGCAGAGTCACCATTCCACTGTTCTCATCCATGGCACCACTGCGAACACGGCGGAGTTCCTGCATGTGCGCACCAACACCGAGCAGAAGACCCAAATGGACACAAAGGGTTCTGATGTAGGTTCCGGCTTCACAGCTGACCCAGAAGACACCAAGGTGCCTCTCGTTGTCGAACTCGTAAAGCTTGCTTTCGTGAATTGTCCGGATACGAAGCTGACGCTTAACAGCAGAGATCAATGGCGGCCGCTGGAAAAGAGCTCCAGTCAATGTCTCGAGAGCCCGCTTAAACTGGGCCTCACCACCAGGGATCTTATCATGGAGGCGGATAACGCAAACGTATTCTTTTCCGGCACCCTGTTGGGATTTCACCAGGCGAGTGGCACGGTCAATGCAGACAATCAAGCAACCGGTGACCTTGGGGTCGAGGGTTCCGCTGTGACCAGTCTTCTCCGCCCTTTACAGAACTAGTCTCAGTATCGTCAAGACGAGAGGAGAGCAAAATAGAAAATTTACCTCAGGATTCTCTTCATCCAAGCAACAACTTCATGACTGGAGGGGTTTGAAGGCTTGTCCAGGTTGATGACACCGGAGTTGATGTACGACTTCAGGTCGCGCTTCAAAGGAGTGCTACCAGCGGGGATAGGCGTGAAGTGGCCGGTCCTGACAAGCACTGATATTATGAATCAGTACCAGCTACATTGATATGAGATATGGCCTTGGAGTGAACATACGCTTGTCATAATTCTTCAGAAGAAGCGGCCACTCCGACGTGTCGATTTTCGAGGAACTAGCCTCAGGCTTGATTGCGTAGTCCATCTCCTCCTTAGCCACTGCGACCGCCATTTTGAACAGGCTGGCTTGAAGGGTGCAGAGATAACTGGGTTGTTGCGCGCGTTGAGGGAAGGCGCAGGAAAAATTGCACTCTCCGGACTAAGTTTTGTTCTCGCGCTAGCGAGGAAGAAGTCTGGGAAATTTTGCAAGTGCGGCGAAAGCTCCTGCGACTAATCTGGTTAGAGCAGAAATTTTACCCGCCGACCCAGCATCCCGTGACTTGTCTTTTGCACGTTGCAAATTCCGTATTCGTACGTCTCGTTACGTTTTTAAAACATGTTTATTTGAAGGACTGTATCGAAAGTTGACAATTTTCATTACTTGGTGGTATAGAAGAGGTATCGGTCTATGTGTCGTGTTTACTTGAGTGTCTGCTACCTCTCTTTCAATCATCATTCTGAGCATCGAAACGACTTCAGGTATCTGCAAGAAGTTGACAGTCGTACTTCTTGAGCCCTTGGCTTCAGCATCAGGTTGAATACATTTGTAGTAAACATTGCCCGCTTGACCAGACTTCCCTACTCTGCACTTGGAGCGACTGGTCAATCTGGCAGGAACGATGTGCCTACTCAGTCACCACCAAGTCTTCTTCCTGGCCCTCTTCTGCTCCAAGGGCTCTGAAAGGATGAAGTCCAGCTTCCAGAAGAACCCTGTGTTTGGTCCGTCGCACGGTAGGCGGTCCCAAAAGCGCGAGCTTCGCCCCGCGGCGTGCGGGCAGCAAAGAACCGCCTCACAAACGCTGGAGTGACGAGGTAATTCTTACCACCTCCGAAAGTTGGATATATACGGGTAAGAAAATCGTAGAAGTGGGCAGCAACTATGCCCATGCCGTCCCTCAACGCCGCAGGCCATCCGGAAACGACCAGCGTTAATGTGAGCATTGCCCAAGGCAAGAACTCGACGGGTATTTGGACAATGAAAAAGCTCGCCTTTCTTCCTCGGTTGTCTTGGGAAAACGTGTAAACGAATGCCAGGATCAACGCTGAGTTGAGAAAACATCAGTATGGGCAAGCATGATTTGGTACCACGGTTAGCTCACCGGAGGTAAAAATTACATTATTCAAAAGACAACCTGCCGTGAGCTTTGGGTTGTCAGTACTGGTAATTCAAGGAGGCTACATTGGAAGGGAGGAAGGGTCTATAAAAATGACAAAGCAATAGGATATATAGTTATAGAGATGTAGGGCACCATAACCACCAGTGTGAACCGAATCATCACACTAGCTATCTCACTGGTCGTCCCACCATGCCTACAACGCATATAGCCCCGGTAAAATCAGTTGTGGAGCTATACGGGATGCAGGGGTGATCTCCCTCGTTTCCAGGAACCGCTTCAGCTGATGCTGCGCTGGGCGGGCAGATATACGAGGTGGTAGATAAACAAATGAAACAGAAGAACGATAACAATAACGAAGATGGGCGCACAGCAAGACTGCGAGACAACAGGGGTCGAAGTCATCGCTTGCATATGAGACTGGGATGTTCCCACAACTTACCATGATGATGGATGCTACGAAGAACACATAAGTGAAAAAATCACCAGGTGCACTGAACCGGGGAGATTCAGTCTCCAGGCGGCTGCCATAGGTAAACACTACCGGCAGTTAGCACGCCCGTTCATCAGAACAGCGCAAAAGCCATACTAAAGTAGAGATCAAAGATCAGGGAAAGGCCTGGTCCAGTGATCATGAACGGCGAGAACAGCCTCCATATCTCTGGTAGTGTCTTGAAGATAAGGCGGCGAAGGAACAGTACATAGTAACCGCTGAGAAGGCCACCATGTACTAGTATAGACTGTAGAAAGGTAAGTGCAGTGAGTGTTCTGAAGGAGAGTCAGTTATGGATCCTGATATGAGACACAAGTGATGAGGGAATAGCTCATACCTAGTAACAGGAGGAGCAGCCCAAAACTGGTCCATTGTGATTGCAAGAAGCTGCTATGAAGAGCAGTCACGATGGTAATCCTGTAATCTGAGTACAGATACTATTCGAGACACATCATTCAGTGTCACAATAGGGGGCGTGGCATTCAAAGTTGGTTTAACAACTAAGTTGGAAATAATGGGAAAGAAAGAAAAGGACAGAAAGTGAGTTCTTATAGTGTGTGTATTTCCTAGCTCCAGTGCGGCATCTGTTTATCCGTTCCGGCATGTGTGCGACCCACAGGGTTATACCAATTGCGGAAGTTCCTATCACCATTTCTGTACGTAATAATGTCCTGCAGTTTCAGTGCCTGGTTAGTAGAGAACTACCCCGTAGTTAACGATAATGACATGATCAGTGACTGACTATAGCCACCCCAGATTTCAAGCAGAAACGAGTGTGAACAGATTATTATATTCATGAAAGGGTCCTCGGTAGTCCATAATGCTCCTGAAATAACGAGTTACTAGTGCCACATGCGAGCTAATTCAGCATGCAATGTGTCGCTATATGCCACAATATACCCCTTCCATCAAACGAGTATCGATCTACTAAGACGTCCCTTTTCGACGGCCGTGATTGCTCTATGACTCAAGTACTATAGTCAGAGTAGTGGTGTCAAGCCGAGTAAGTTGCTAATATATCAGGAGGCTCTCCTCTCTATTCGTTTATTGGCCTTGGCCGCTTCTTCATCATGACTCCATGAGCCCTACAGAGGGCGAGTGAAAGCGGTACCTCGGACGGCAAGTCGTCCGTCCTTACCCTCAATCCAAACATCCCAGGTTGTGTAGCCCTTTCCCGATTTGGGTTTGCCGCATACTGCTAACTCCTCATCAACATATAGAGGAGCTATGTTCCTATACTCAATGTGTGTGACAGTCAATTGTAACTTACTCAGATGGCCCTGCAGAGCAGTAAGAAGCAACGTCAAAGTCAACGGACCATGTACAAGAAGGTTGCGGTAGCCTTCAACGTCTTGTGTGTAGGCCTTGTCGAGATGTATAGAATGAGCGTTGAAAGTAAGAGCCGAGAAGCGGAACAGCAGGGTTTTGTTAGGTATGAGTCTGTGAAGGAAGTATGAACCTGAGGGTGCTACGCGCCACCGAGAACCGTTAGCAAAATTACAGTGACTGGTAATCTTCGAGGTAGCTCGCACATTTTATAGCCCTATTTTCCGTGTCAAAACCAGCCTTGTCATGACTTAGTTGCTCGGGAGTTTTCTTGCGCATAAACAATAGATTCCTGGTCTCAATGACACAAGCATCGCCAACGTCTTCCTCGGTTTCCTTCCATATCCGCTCTTTTATATCGCGATGGTCTTCGCCCTCTTGAACTGTGCCGATCCGCCTTTCAATCCTGACCATAACCTTTTCTTCGCCTGGCCGGCCCTTTGTTACCACGTCACGAATAGTTTCGATACAAACGGCTCGGCTGCCATTTAGAACCAGGCCTTTCGGGGTGGAGAACCTGACACTCCCACCAGCCCACAAGCGCCTATCAAAGGGACTCCCTGGGGCATGTAAGGTGTCCGTACCGTCTGGAAGGATCTGCGGCAATGTGACCTGGGGAGGGAAGTAGACTAGGTGGTGGCCTGCTGGCACGGGAGATCTGCTGTGTGCGGAAGGAAGCTCATTTGGCGCTGGGGTTAGCGTGGGAAGGAGTTCGGCCAGAGTTAAGCTCAGGAGGTATGACGGCTGGGGATGTAGATAGTCAAAAGTCAAGGGGAGCTGTCGTGATGTCAAATCTCGGTGTAGCCTTTCGGAAAGAGACGAACATGCACGAAATGAAGCCGGCAGTGTCCGCCATTTCTGCTGTTGTTGCTGTTGTCGCAGTAATAGTCGCATCCGTCTGGAATTCAAATTGAACATGCGCATTTGGTCCAATTGAAAAGATAACCAGGCCCTGGTGGACAAAATGAACCATCAAAAACAAACAACTCGGAGATGATTACACGGGCTTAAACGAGTTCAAATTTCGACTAGTTATGTCAGCCGCAGCTGTGGAAAGGAACAACTCACAAGCTCTTGGCAGGAGTACAAAATCGTGAGACAAGCAACTCAAACCCAGTGGATCTCCGAAGTCCTCATAGCGCTGCCATGGAGCCTCTTAAGGTCGCATTTCTCGGCCCTGTCGCGTCATTCTCCCACCAGGTCAGAATTTCATCAGGTTGGACTTTGCAATAGTCCCATGACTAACCAACCTTGTAGGCCGCAGTTGAAAGCTTTGGGTCTTCAGCTGAACTTTTACCCCACGTATCGTTTCCGGATGCTTTCGCAGCATTGCAAGGAGGCAACGTCGATTATGCTATCATCCCTTGCGAGAACTCAACCAATGGCTCGGTTGTTCAGACTCTAGATCTCTTGGCGGACCCGAGCGGCCTCTACAGTAATGTGAAGGTGTGCGGGGAACATTATCTGACAGTTCACCACTGTCTTCTCACTCGAAAGGGTCTCTTCCCACCTGGCCAGCGAGATTACAGCTCCATCACCAAATTATATACCCACCCGCAGGCATGGGGTCAGTGTGATACTTTCCTTGAAAAAACTTTCAAAGGCGTCGAAAGACAAGATGTCTCGTCAACCTCCAAGGGCGCTGAGATCGTGTCCAAGGAGACGACAGAGCGAAGTGGAGCAATAGCTAGTCGCTTTGCTGCCGAGCATCACGGTCTAGATGTATCAGAGGAAAATATCGAAGACAAGGCCAACAACACCACCCGGTTCCTGGTGCTCAGAAATGTGACTTCGGAACGTACAGGTCGGCTGGTCTTCCAATATGCCAACGGTTCCCCAGCACAGACAAAAACTTCTACTACACCAACAGCGCAAAAGACTTTGATCTCATTTATGATTCGCCAGGATTGCCCGGGTGCCTTGGCAGATGCTCTCTTGATTTTCAAGGATCGTGGGATGAATCTGACCAGCATTAATTCGCGACCGAGTCAGATAAGGCCGTGGAAGTATGTATTCCTGGTCGAAGGCCAATACGTTCCAACAAGTGAAAATGCGGATGCGGTATCCAAGATCATGGATGGGCTACAACATGTAACTGAGGGTTGCAGGCATTTGGGAACATGGGCGGATCAGCTCGTATATGTCTAAGTTTCGGTACTGGTGAGGAAGTGTAAGGGGTTCACAAGTGCTTGTAGCCTGCAAAAATTCAAATAGACATATCAAATCGATACCCGAATAAGGAAATAGGTTCTATGAAGCAATTCAATTGCCGTGTAGGCCTCGTGTGTCATGCGCTACCAGATTTACAGGCATCTACAGGACCTGTAGATAACATGAAGAGGAAGCCAGTGTTGGCTTCCTTCCGTTATAAGAAGAGGCGCACTCAGAAGCAACAAAAGAAAAACACAACGAAGAGATCCAGTGCTGACAGGCACTGGAACAAACAGTCTAAACGCGCTAGCCCAAGTGTTATACGATCGACAGCCCTTGGTGAGTTCTAGGTTCGACATAACAGATCTATCATCTTTTCGAACTGAAGTATAAAACCTAGTGCCACCCTAGACTGTCTACATAACCTCAGTGAACATGGTACGGAGCTTGGATGGCCCTGCTGCTATGGTGTCAGCAAGTAGTAACGATTGCACAAATAATGAAGCACATACTTCTAAGCAGCTTCATAGGATATTGACTGGGCAACGGCACGGTGTGTACCATTGCGGCCATGTTGCCGGGAGAGCCGCCATCACGAATCACGGGGCGAGCCGTCAGAAGGTCCGAACTGGAAACTTCTGGCCGTTCATCCTCGCTCTCTGCGAGGCCGCGGAACCGTCAATCTGTATAGAGTGGTTAGCACACGAATAGCATCGAGATTAGGATAAACGTACCGTCGTAGAATTCATCCTCGTCATCGTAGTCAGCAAGCTGTTCAAAGTTGACCTTGTACCGAAGGATGGCTCCGATACCACCGAAACCCTTAACAAACTGGTTTCCTTCACTGGACTTGTCGGAAACGAACTCCAGGGTTGCTCCAAAGTCCTTGTAGCTTTCAGCAAGCCACTCAAGGAACGACTGCTGCTCGCTAACTTCCATCTCAGTGCCTGTCTCCTTGTCCATGAAGAGTTCCCGATTCTCTTCCTGTGACTTGGTAGTGTGGATAACGACGTCCGAACCGCTGGAGCTCTTGAGAACGTGCCGAGTGACGTCAAGGTTCTCATAAACGATCAGTGTCTCGGCCGCACCAAGCTCCAAAGCCTTCAATGTATCGTCAATACCATAGCAGACCTTTCCAGTATCCTGACTGATTTCTTCGAAGTACTTTCCGATAAGCTTCTTCTCCTGAACGAATTTAACGTTGCTCAAGGTCTCAGATGCCAGTTCGATAGCCTGGTTAAAACCGTTCTCGCCACCATAAGAGACGTCGACAACCTTGATAACCTTAGCCTGCAATCTCTGGTCGAACATATCGGACTGGTTCAAGTCGTTCTTGAAATCGGCAGAACCGGCCAAGATCAATCCTGCAACATTGACCTTGTCGTTGGTGATGTAGTTCTGAACAGCCAACTCAGCAATCTTGCGTACGTAGTTGTGGCGCTTCTCCTCACGAAGACGAGCGAAACGCAATGCTGATTGACCACCACGGCCGTGCTTTTTGGGCAGATCAACGCTCAACTTCTGTAGAATTTCTCTGGTGTTGCCGCTCAGGGTACCGAACAGAGCACCGTTTCCATCCATGACGATGAAACCAAACTTCTGATCGGATTCAAGAAGTTCACTGAGAGCCTCAGTGTGGAACTTGTTGTCACAGAGATACAACGAGGTGTTGATTGGCTTGAAAGGCTCGAAATCGATGTTGATCTTGCGCTCCTTTCCTTCAGAGGTGATAATTTCACCGCAATAAACCACTAGACCGTTCGGAGGCACCTTATTGTAGAGCTTGAGACGTTGCTGTGTCGAAGTGATAGCGGAAAGGACGGAAAGACGGTTGACACGAGACTTGATATTGGACGCAGTGCCCTGTATTCTGTGATTAGCAGACTGGCTGTGTCTCTCTCAGTCAAGCCACTTACAAACTCTTCCGCCAACATCTTTGCTGCTCTAGAAATCTGGTCCTTGGGGGCTGCAAAGAAGATCCGAGAATTAGAAGGTATTCTAGCGACGAGTCGACTGGACGGAAGACGTACGAATGATAAGAGAGATCATGGAGGTTCCGTTTCCTCTAGCGGCCTCAAGCCGCTTGATGAGTTTCTTCACCTTCCATATCTCGATGTTCTTCTCCGCTTCGTTCGGCTGAGCCGCGCTCATGTTGGGCGAGGCAACAATATGATACGACCAGAAGGCGTTAAAGTGTGCGGCTTGCTGGTGCTAGAATACTGACTGTTAGCGGTAGGACGTCTTTTTTAGAGTGCAAAGAGAAAGCGAACTGAGATTACAAGGGGATCTATGAGAGTAGGCAACCTCAAAGACAAAGGTGAACGGGAAAGAGACGATCAAGTCACATACCTCACGGCTGGTCGATTTGCCGTCCAAGTCCAGCGGGGTGTTTAAGCAATTTTCATCAGGCACCGTGGGGGGGCGGCCGACGACACAAGGAACCAACGAATGGGCCGGCGGTCGCCTGTTTACGATGACATAAGCTGGAACTCGCACAAGGGGGGGAATCAATCAATACCACAACGCTCATTTAGAAGCATTGTGATCCATATTGATCGGGAGTATATAAATACGAGAGAGAATCGCATCTGAGGCCTCTGCATTTGCATTATTGTTAGGCTTATCGATCACACTTAATATTGCGACCGCAAGGCTTCAAAGATCAATTAGATGGACCGGAAGTGCGGTTCCTGGAAATACCATACTTCCGTCATCCAGTATACAACCCAGCGCTTGCGAGTCGATTTAATCCGGCCAACTGCACCGCTTTGTTCCACACGAACCCTCTTCAACTGGGGGTCTCTATTATAACGAGCGTTCCTTATCAAGTTCCTAATTGCTAAGAACTTTGGCTGGGGCATGCTACCTACATAGCATCTTTGATGGCTCAATTCATACCAATCAATACGAACGGTATTACGGAGTACTTCCCACGTAACCTTCTTCGTTGATGGTCCTAAGAATGGCATTTGGCCTACTTTACCTATCGACTAATTAGATCATCTTATTATCATACTTCATATATGGCACAACCTAGCGTGAGTTTGGGTCTTTAAAGTTGGTCATCTCTCTAAACATCAGTGGTCATTACACTCTGCGATTCTTACGAATCGTAAGTTTTTTGGGCGACTTCGAAGCAAGAGTCTCAACACTATCCCGAGAACATGCAAGAATGAAACCGTCCATGTTATCGCAGGCTGGACTACCCCGTCTGGAGTACATAAATCAATGTGGTGAACCAAATACTATTGATGGCTTATCAATAACACGGAGAACTATCTACAAAAGCTGGTTGGAACTCCATGTACCTGTGCAGTATTAGTTCCAAGAAGAACCCCACATTCGCTCCCGAAATTCGCAGAAGCTCCCGGGGGTCCTTTTCTATCATGGAATAATTTCTCATTGGACTTACCAATCAAGATTTCTACCCTTGCCTTTCTCGGAGATAACCTGTTTGTATCCGTTAGGTCGACTACGGAAGTGCTACACTACTACACGCTTATCTTTGTCCTGGACATCGTGCAAGCTGATCCTGTGGCTGCGCCTATAAGATATTGCTGATAGTGACGACCATTCCACTCACACGCTGGGTTTAGTATCCGCCACCAAAAGTGACGCCCTAATGTTACTTCGCCGATAGCTGATTTGTCTCCTCAACAGCCTTGATTGTACTTATTGCCTTCAATAAATAGACTCGGTTTTTCCAAGGTTCTCTTTCCTCGATCGCTCTTCCCCTGACATATTTTCGTTTATTCATTTCCTTCTTTCTTTTCTTTCCTTCTTTTTTTTCTTTCCTTCTTTTTTTTCCCCTTTGCGAAAGTCGACCAAGCAACAAGTAGCTTGATTCACGACCGGAAGCTTCTGTCCCCGGGCAAGGGACTCTAAAGGAATCTTACACAATGCCTGAATCCACAATCCCTGCAGCTGCTGGTGCCCAGGCTTCTAGCTCACATAGGCCTATTGCGCCTGGTAGGCCGAGCGCTGATTCTGCAATTGAATCTGATGTATATCCTTATGGGCTTGCAACCAGCAGTGGCAGCTATTCAAGAGTAGAAGATAGCTATCAGAGGCCAAGGTAAGTCGCCTACTCATCATGAAATCACATAAAATGCCAGCCTCGGTTTAACTGTCTCTTGTGCTACACAGATCAGCCTCCTTCTCCGCGCGGTTCAGACAGGCAGGAGGTGTCAATAGCATTGACAACTTTGCTCGGTCGTGGCAGCGAGCTGCATATTTTCCAGAAGTCTTACCTCGACGATCGTCATTTGTGATAGACTCTGACGAAGAATGGGCGGGAAATACAACCGACATCTTCAGGCCACATGATTACCCGGGGCATGAGGCCGACGTTACACGTCCCTTATTGGGTGCTGATGGAGAAAATGAAGACAATGCCATGGCCGGCCAGCTGGATCTGAGAAAAAGGGCATCGAATGCAGACATTTTTGAACCATCGCTGGGCGGTTCGTACGGAACGATTTCTTCCCGCGTTAGTGCGACGACACGGAAGCATGCGATCCAATTGCACAGAGAGCAACAAAGTCATGGTGATACATCTGTGGGCTACGAAAGGGAACCGGTCCTTGTAAAGCAGGTGCATCATGAAGACGGTACGAGAGAGTGTATCGTTGTCGGCCAATCTACGGTTCCACAGACAATCTTCAATTCCGTTAACGTTTTAATCGGTGTTGGTTTGTTGAGCTTGCCACTAGCTCTGAAGCATGCTGGCTGGCTTCTTGGCCTGCTATTTCTGCTATTCGCTGCAGTGGCCACAAATTACACGGCAAAGATCCTTGCAAAGTGTCTTGATGCTGATCGGAGTATCGTCACTTACGCAGATCTAGCGTACATTAGCTTCGGTCATCACGCACGCTTAGCGACAAGTCTCTTGTTCTGCTTGGAACTAGTTGGGGCTTGTGTTGCACTGGTTGTGCTTTTTGCCGACAGTTTGCAAGCTCTCATCCCGGGCTTGAGCCTTCTTCAGTGGAAAATAGTATGCGGACTTTTGCTTGTTCCCCTCAACTTTTTACCATTGCGACTTCTTAGCGTGACAAGTATACTCGGCATACTTTCTTGTACCTCTAGTATGTGTCCTTCTTTCAGAACTCAGTGTACTACCGAGAAACTAACATTGTCGAAGTTGTCATTATCACTTGTATTGATGGGCTTACGAAACCAACCACCCCGGGATCTCTCCTTCAACCAGCCAGGACGTATTTATTGCCTGACAATTGGGCCACTCTTCCTCTTAGCTTTGGGCTAATAATGTGTAAGTCCAATCACTCGCTAGGGGTTGCTTAGGAGAACGCGCTGATGTTCAGATAAGCACCATGGGGTGGCCACGGCGTATTTCCAAATATATACCGCGATATGCGGCATCCACAGAAGTACGGCAAGAGTCTGTGGGTCACTTATATTTTTACGGTAAGCGGGTTTCGGCAGCATCTTGAAGAGTATATGCAGAGAAAAATCGTGCATATTGCTCTACGAACAGGGGATAATGTTCTCGGGTGCTAATCGAAATATTCGTCCTAGTATTCTCTTGACTGCACGATGGCCATAGTGGGCTGGATCATGTTTGGAGACGATGTTCGAGATGAAGTCACTGCCAATATCCTACGTACAGAAGAATATTCGCAAGTATTGTCTATTTGCATGATCATGTTCATCGCCATCATTCCAATCACAAAAGTACCATTGAAGTGAGTCATATTTCGCATGTTGTCCTCTTGTCTTGTTTTCGAGAAAAATATGGATTGTTGATTGACAAATGTAGCTGCCGGCCGCTCGTGGCCACAGTCGAAGTCCTCTGTGGACTTGGGTCACACCCTGAACTTCAGACAGATCCCAAGAGCACGAAAGCGATGGTTTATAACCTTTCAAAAGCCTTAATACGCATCCTTGTCGTGGTCAGCATTGTTATCATGGCAGTGCTATTCCCTTCGTTTGATCGAATTATGGCGCTGATGGGATCAGCTTTATGTTTCACGATCTGCATCATATTGCCGGTTGCCTTCCACCTGAAAATATTTGGCAACGAGATAAGTCCAAGAGAACGGGTACTGGACTGGTGCCTTTTGATAACTTCCTCGATATTGGCATTGATTGGGACTGCATGGTCCATTCTGCCGCAGGATGCCATCTCTGCACTATGAAAGTGCGGATAGCGACGCTTTCTTGTTGTCCCATACGACACTATTATCACTTGACGATAATTGAAAAATTGTTCCTTGTTTTTCCAGGGTTCAAGATTTCCTTTTTGAAAGGTTTGGCGTTGTAGTCGCCAACCTGATCCCAAAGTTGGAATATCAGCTTGGAAGTCTGCTTGGTCTTAGCCAACGCAAAGCCCATACTAGACATTATGTCTTGCAGCCTGCTTTCGGTGAGGTAGCGCGAATTGGTAACACAGGAGACTGGCAGGACCAGAAATAGGCTTGGGGTAACATCAAGAGAAGACCCGGAGGGCGGTGATGTGGTCAAGAAGGATATACAGCGCTTCAACATTTCACCCCGACCGGCAGCGTCGGGAACATAATTGAGGACCAAGGAGAGACTGATGATATGGAACCTGTCGAACTCGTTTTGAGGAAGCGGCCTTTTCATGAAGTCCTGTTTCAAGATTCCCGGTTCTTGAGAATTCAGATCTATCCTAGTGACATCCAGTGACTTGTTCATTGAACAAGCGTTCTTCGTACTTAGAGCTCCAATCTCGAGTACTCGGAGCTTGTAGGGCGTATTTGCCATTGGCAGTAACCGAGGAGCTATCCAATCAACCAAGACCTTGCTAGAGTCGCCTCCACGATCTAGAGACTGGCCAAGTTTGCTTGCGAGCTGGTAGCTTTCCAAGCCACCATTTTCCCGGATCTGCGCTTCGATCTTTCCGACCAAAGCATCATCACCGGCCCGTACAGCTTGGGCATGCGCCTTGAGTAGTCGATGGTGTGATCGAATGAGATTTCGAGTAGCTTTCGCCGACAAGGCCGCATGCTTTGCCCGGACAGTTGGTGGGCGGGTGCGGGACAGAAGAGCAGGTCTTTTTCTCCGTTGTTTGTTAGAAGCCCCCATGTCTTGACCTAGTAATACTGCTGCCCTGGCAGTCCCCTGGCGTTTGAGTCGTAGTGTCTGCGCAGGCAACAACCATCAATTGGGCTCGTTCAACCATTGTCGAAATCATTGATGGCTTCGAACATGTGAGAAACCGCTTATTCTTCACGTGATCGTAACGGATACACTATGCCGAAAAGAAGACAAACTCGACAGACTAGCCCGTTCGAGTTGTGGTCGCCAAGAGATCCAAACCATCCGACACGGAGGGCTGGTCAGGTGACCCACAGAGTCAACCGTAGGGTTTTCATTAAGCGAATACCTTCCAAATAATTCGACACTCGACACTGCGACAATCAACACGACAGCGCCGGACGATAGCCATGGCTCCCAAGGTGGATAACAAGCAAGGTAGGCATCATTTATGCGATTCATCCGTCTTCTTGAAATTTGCAGATTTGTTCTTGTCGGAATCCCGGTTTTGTGAGCCTCGAATGGCATCTACATGTGGCGGTACTCCGGGGGATAAGGCCCTCTCAGCACGATCCAAAAAAAGGCGTTTCCGATGAACGATTCGAGCCCTGTGTTTCCCCCGCTATTGTCAACCTTCTGCATGGATTTTGTGATTTCGAACGAGCGATCGGCTATATTTCATTTTGAAGTGACGGACGGGCTGACATTCAGGATCTATAGGCAAGACCAAGCCCAGCGACAAGGCTGGTGCTGCCGCCAAGGCAGTCATTAAGGGTGCTGGTGTACGTTCTCACAAGGCTTCAAATCCGCCCATGCTCTGTTCGGTGCTAAATATCATTTGATTCTCCAGGCGCACAAGTCTCGTAAGGTCCGCACCTCTACGACCTTCCACCGCCCCAAGACCCTTCAGCTTTCCCGGTCGCCCAAGTACCCCCGCAAGTCGATCCCCCATGTCCCTCGCCTCGATGCGCACAAGGTCGTCCTCTACCCTCTCAACACCGAGAGCGCCATGAAGAAGATCGAGGAGAACAACACCCTGGTCTTCATCGTCGATGTCAAGTCCAACAAGCGCCAGATCAAGCTCGCCCTCAAGAAGCTGTACGACGTTGACACCGTCAAGGTCAACACCCTCGTCAGGTACGACGACCTATTCAAAATCATTGACTTACTACCGAGTTCGGGATATCTAACTTGTCTTTAGACCCGATGGACTTAAGAAGGCCTACGCCCGTCTAACCCCTGACGTTGATGCTCTGGACATCGCTGCCACCAAGCTTGCCATCGTCTAGATATATTTCATTTAGGGTTTGGGTGAATTTTTATTTTGCGCGGTGGTTCATAAATATCAGTCATAAAGTTAGCTGCCAATGCTTGAATGAGGGCTGAATGATCGTTTCCAAAAAAGAAGAGGGAATTATTCGAATGCATGAATACCACGAATAAATCTGGTTCTAGGCTCCGTAGATCTTAAAGCCATTGCCACGGACTCAAGGCTACTTGCCTATCCTAGGCCTAGTGTTCAAGTAGAGGGTACAAATCTATGCATGTCACAGCCTTACATGCGCAGGCCGCCAGAGCTGAGAAGTGAACTTCCGGCACGGTCACGGTGCTATTCCATGTGGCAAAGCCAGCACGTCCTTTCTATTGGTATGATTGATATAGTACATGAGGTACCCGTTTACATGCAGGGTGACGGCAGACGTGCTCTATGCATGAGCCCGCTGCTTTTCGTTGAAAAAAGTAGAAGACAAAAGATTATACATCTTATCCACGAAGAGCTTCGAGATGCTTCAGGATCGCAAGGTTCGAATCCATCCACCGCTCAACGCAGTTCTGCGCGCATGTTTCCTCATTTTGTTCCAGGCGACCTGACGAGATCTTTCCCGCGATACATTTCTTCCAGCAAATATCGGACAACGAATGGACGGCTAAATGATGACCATTAGCAAATTGTTGCCCTGGAAAGTCGCAAGACAGGGACGAATTGGCTTAGATAATAGCGACTCGGACGTAATTGACTCACTTTGCTGCATCGTGGCCTTTTGTTGCTCGTTTGCCAACATCTGGCTCAGTTCGTTCTTGTCGGCATCATTCAGCTTGCTAATATCGACCTGAGTCTGGGCGTCCATGGTGAAGATGGATTTCTGTGAAAAGGACCGGAAAGGTAGATTTTAATGATGAATGTCGTTATAGAAACGGATCGCGAGTATGCTAAGTACAGGTCTTGAGTAGGAGATGGGATGGTTTGCTGGTTGGTCTCTGACGATGCTCAACCATCGGAATCAAACGCCTAGAAGAATTAAAGGCGGTGTGCCATGGCAGATGCGGCCGCAAGCTCGTAGCGCCCGCCGCTCGAACGCATCTATCTATTGTGGAGCAAATCATTCTTTGGGCTACGGAAAATCAACAGGGTTTGGGTGTTTGGTTTCGCAATACTCACTTCTGTCCCTCTTTCGAGAAATCACGCAAAACCGCCTTTATTTTTGTCTCGTTGGCTACATATCCAGAGATGCCCCCAGTACGGACCTCGCGCAATCGCAAACCGCCCCCGGCAGGCTTCGATGATATAGAGGATACACTGCTGGAGTTCAGCAATAAGATGAAAGATGCGGAGAATGCATCGCATGACGGGAAGAAGAAGCACGAGATGCTGTGGCCCATATTTCAAATCAGCCACCAGAGTAAGTGGTCTTCCGTCGAATTCATATTCCAGTTGTCGACGGCTCAAAGTTACTCATAGTATGACACATAGGGTCGAGATACGTATATGACTTGTATTACGAAAAAGAAGCCATATCAAAACAGCTGTACGAATGGCTTTTGAAGAACAACTATGCGGACGCCAACTTGATCGCGAAATGGAAGAAGCAAGGCTACGAAAAGGTTACTATCTACCCGTTTTTTACTTCTGCTCTTCCTTATATCTCCTCCTTCTGTCATTCTTCAAGGGATACTACCACGAGTTTGCCCTACCAAGACCTGGAATAAGATGAAATCACTAACACGTGCCATGTCTTTATCACAGTTATGCTGCCTCCGGTGCATCCAGACGAAGGAAACGAATTTTAATGCAACTTGCATCTGTCGGGTACCTAAGGCGCAGCTCAAAGAAGATCAAACAATTCAATGTGTTAGCTGTGGGTGTCGCGGTTGTGCTAGCAGCGACTAGCCTCATCTCGAAAACAAAATTTCTTTTTCTGTATTTTAGCGTATCCGGGTTTCGTTAAATCAGTTGAGAGGCACAGGTCATGCAGGTTAGACCTTTCTTTGGTACGGCGTTAGGTTAGGAATTGAGACCTCAGACATCTTTTCCTTCCATGTACTGTTTCCTCGTACGCTGCCTTTCGAACATCTTTTCCGTTTCTGCTTGCTTCGCGCATCATTCGGCACCAACTCACTAGGCTCTGTTCATTATTCAGAACATACCTGAACTCCTTATTACCTTTTCTGAAACTAGAAAATAATACGCTTCTACGCTCTTTTACACTTCAAAAAATACAGAAACAATGCAAACTGTGCGCTCTTGTAGTGGAAGCTAACTTGAATATGTGCTTGGTAAATCACCTCAAACATTCCGGGACATAAGCAAAGAAAACTAAAACGACACGCAAGCGAAAAAGCATAAATTCGAGTTCGTTTAGACATCACATACTCATGTACATCTTACCAAATGTCGTCATAAAGGTCGTAACAAGGTCATTCCAGGTCCGGTATATGTCATAACCGACTACCAACCACCCTTTAAACTCCAGCAACCTCATCTGCTCAAAAATGAAACAAACACACAGATTAAATGCGCCACCCCTATCCCTCAGAAAAACCCTATGTCTACCAGCTGGATCGGACAATTTGCCAATTTAGTACGCCATCAAAGAAAATGCAAATCTCCCGAGGCGCTCGCTGCGCATTATTGTTGTGGCTTCAATTTTGCCTTCATCGTCCAAGCCCCCAACCTCCTGGCTTTAGAACAGAGGTGTGTTGCTCCGATGACTGCACGAAGGCCTCGGTGGGTATGACTTCGATCTTGACGATTCTTCCTTGCTCATACCCCCGATCTTCTGAAATCCCTGCAGGATATCCACGCCATCGATTTCTGTCGGGCTTTCATCAAAAAGATGAAACGAGAAGAAATCCTCATGTGAAGAGTCCAGATAACGTGCTGAGTCAGTCACTTTGGAAGGCGACTCGGGGAAAAGAAGGCCTTTAGCTTTGGTCGATGATTGCAACGGCTGCACCCCTAGCCTGTTGTTGGCATTCAATGATGTGATATCTGCCAGTATATTGCCATTTGATCCGCCAGCGTCTGTTCGAGTACGCTTAATAGACCGTTTCTCTGGCGAGCCGTATGCTGGGGTTGATATGTTATCCGAAACAGGATCCGCAAAGACGTCGAAGCCAGTATGAAGATTCTCGCTCGGCGTGAATGTTTCGTCTTGGATATTAAAAGCGGGACTCCACGGAAGATCCTCATCGTTGAGTCCCAAATGTTTTATCGGGGAATTGACCATGTGTTGAATCTTTTTACGGTGGTTCCGTAGATTCGTGTTTGGTGATACTGAAGGTGGTGGCTTAGCGGGTTTCTTGAATTTGATGACCGGCGTGATAGGAGGGGGTAGCATGCTGATATACTCCCCACGGAGGGGCGATGAACCAACAACTAATCCTGAGTCCTTCAAGATGCCACAGTGACTTGGACTAATGTCGTGTGAGGAACTTCGAATTCGAGCTATCTCTTCCTCTGCCCGACCACGCTTGATTCGTGGAGGGTCTATGTCTAGATCCGAAGTCAGAATGTGCCCAGCTTTGTTTGGTCGCAAAGCTGAGGACTCTAGCGACGAGAAGTATCCGCTGTCATTCACTGCAGTTTGCTTTCTCTTATTGGTGATGGATACTAATCCCGAAGTGATGGTTTGAGAAGGGGTTGGAGGGGTTCCTTGTCGAGTGTAACGAGGAGGCACAACAGGTGGTGACGAATGTATGGGTTGCAGTGGTGACGATCGATGTCCAAGAGTCTGTTGCACAGTACGGTTGGTATGTTCGTCACTCGTGTCTTCTTGAAGAGCAGGGTCAGAAGCAGGGAGGGTGGCATCAGAAGATAGATCCACAGGCTTCGAATGCTTTCCTGTCGCTTGATATGGGGGCGGCGGGACTGCCCAAGTAGTAGTACTTGAGTTGTGCGGACGAGCTGTGTCCTTCTGCGGCGCGGCCGGAAGAGGAAGGCTGGACATGGTTGCGCGGCGCAGTGGCTTGTCTTTGAGGAATTGAGCTTCCATTCCAGGTTCAATTGCCCAGTAGTTGCCTTTCCCTGGATCATCCTTAGGTCTTTCTTGCTTGATAAATGCTTTATTCAGGCTAAGATTGTGCCGAATGCTGTTCTGCCAACCTGGGTCACTATTTTTGTAATAAGAAAATGTATCCGAGATCCACTTGTATATTTGCGCTAAGGTCAACCGCCTGTTTGGCGCACGAAGTATAGACATGCCAATTAGCGTCGCATAGCTATAAGGCGGCTTCGTGCCATCGTCTTCTATCGGGGGCATTTCATGAGGCTCTGGCAAGCGCATAGAACTAGGTTCCTCCCGCTTCTGCTTCTTTGTTTGTCGTTCCTTTAGTGGCGCCGCGTCCATAAGTGTCCTCTTCACAGGTTTCGGTATGAATGAGGGTTCAGGGAAGTCTGCAAAATTATCGCTGTTGGGCTCATCTGATGACTGCGCATCCTTAGGTGAGTGTTTTCCTGAACTGGAAGTGGAGAATGTCGTGAATAACGCGGATTGGGGCATGGAAGAAGAAGCAGCGCTGTGGCGATATCCGAAAGAGGGGTGTTTGGAAGGAGAATCTGTGGTGAATTCTGGAGCCGGGGGAGCCGTGATGGGAACGAATCCTAGACTTCCATGTCCAGAAAATAGGCTACTTGAGCTGCGAGCAACTTTTGCTGGCGAAGCGTTGTGTGTCGTAGAAGTGGTCGCATTTAGAAATTGATCTTTCGCCGACGACACATGCTCAACGGGCTGCAAAGGTAAAGGTGAGGGCTCTAAGCGGGGGCGTGGCTTGGAAATCGCTTTTCCACAAGAAGGCCGTGAGGTTACCGGCGCAGAACGTGTCGGGCTCATACTGCCACGATCTATGCCCTGTACCTTGGTGTCAAGGGACTTTCGACGCGGAGCAAACTTCCGCACACCGTGTATGGCAACAGGGCAAAGCTTCGGGTCACCTTGGGCTCTGGCAAGGTACCCGCAGAATGAACGAGGGAGCACGCCTTGCTGGGATAATTGAACAAAATCTGGGTGGCAGAGTTCCAAATCGCAGTGCGAGAAACGATGATGGTCAGAACATCAAGCGCGTAAGAGCGCGATGCAAAGGCAGTAATCTAGAGACAAGGACACAGGCGGCCTAGGGGAAAAGCCTTTGTCATCCAAGGCGTGAAAATTGACGTGGTTATCTGGATAATGATGTAGTCAAAAGCAGACTGCCTTTGGTAGGGTGTGGTACGTTGAGTAGGCGCGAAGTAGATGATGTATGTTGGATGATGAGATCGAGAACAGAGCGATGGAGCAAGTGGGTTATCGAAGGAAAGAGTCCCAGAACATAGGCGGCAAGACGGCTCGACTAAGTTCAAATCCCTTTGTCCGGTAAGGTCCATCCAGGTAAGGTGGGGAGATATGCGCAAGATATTTTGTGAATAATTCCTTAGTTGAGTGAAGAATGAGAGAACGAAGAAAGACAGGCTGCACCTGTTGATTGCCCACGCGCCTCGTCGGGCCTGTATGGTATGGTTATGGCGCGTGCGCGTCACGCGTCGGGCAGCCTCCGGACTATCAAGCTACCTTCGGGTGGCCATCAGGCATGAAGGGAAGATATTACACGTATCGTCACAAGTAAATTACCATTTACTCCGTGTTTGCAATTTCGTCCTCTTGTGCTTCGTACCGCATACATAAATGTAGATGGTAATACCAATCCCTGGCTCCCCCTCCTCCCTTACTAGCCTAGCACAGACTGAGTAGGCATGCGGGTCCCTTGATGCTGCCCAGTGAACAGTATCGACGCTACATCTGTTAGACCCATGGGGATTCATCCCTTGCTCAAACCCACCCAATCAGCCGGCGAATTTTGCAGATCATGGGTCCCTTGGTCAATTGATGAAAGCAGTTTGGAGTCTGGACTCTGGTGGCATGCACTTGATACATTATTATAAATTCCCAGCCTACCAAATACAGTCTAGGCTACCGAACACAGTTCTACTCATTCGTTATGAAAATTGTAACTGACGAGGATACCGTATCCACACTCCCACCCTTCTGGAAGCACTTAGGCTACGTATTACTTCGCTACCACAAACATTCTCCGACTTCACGATGATACTAGTAGTAGCCCACTACGGCCCTAGCTTCCTTGAAACCCTGTTCACAATCTAAGTAAAGCGCTACTGAACTCATTGAACAGCACACATAAGCCACATGAACAATTTATGCCATCCAGGGATGATTACCTCACCTCCCTCCCAGAAGAAGCAGCGAATACCGAGCTAGGGACTTGCAATAATGCGGCTTGTCTAAGACAATGCAGCGACCGAGGCGTAAGCAACCACTTACTGCTGTGAGCCATGCACTTAGGGGTTTTGAATTGCCGCCCCCACCCACTCGCCTTTCCTTTTCCCTACATTTTCTTATCAAAGCCCTTAGGTACTGTGAATCGGTCTCGCTATATAATAACTACAACACCCGCGGAGCTAGAAGGAAGTCAAGCTAAGAGTGCCATGGTGGCGCTAGGATTGACCCTACTTATACGTAAGTTAGCACCTATCTAAGTTCTATAGATTATAGAACCGCCGTCTGAATATCTGAAATGTCTACATGTTACAATACCCTCGAAGGGGCCGTGAACTTATATACAAACAATTTGTAAACGTATGTTGTAACCGGCATGATTTGCTCCTACTCTTATATCCAGGGATTTACCCCAATCTACTGTATCCACTACTATATCATCGTATATTCTTTTCCTCGTGCAAGGTTGTTGTTGAGCAATGTGAGGAATAAACCTCGCATGCACCGTTGTGAACATGACTTTTGTTGGACCTGCAGAAACTATGCATATACTGATCATTACTGTAAGCAGAATTAAGTCCGGAACTCGCTATATAAGCCTTTCTGGCAGATAACTATTCAGCAATGTGATAAATATGCCGAAAGAAGCTTGGGAAGCATTCCTTTAGAATAGGGGGAAAGGTCTTGCAAGAAGATGAAGCTCTATATAATAGAAAATAAGGACAGATAAATCAAAAAAAGTATAATAGTAAGCCAACCCCAGTAGACCAAAGAAAATAAACTTGACGCCGATGCATGAACAACCTGAAGCATACAAGAAAAGTCATAAATCTATCTGCATTAGACAAACCTGCAACCGAAGAAGGAAAGGAAAGAATATAGAAAGGAAGAAAAGAAGCATGAATCAACTACACAGCTGTTTATATGCACGTGACTCTTGTAGTTTGGGGAGACATAAGGGTGATAATGGACATCATAGCGTTAGGGGCGGACACAATATCTGGAAGGTAGCGCGACGCAAATGTATAAGGGAACAAAAAGAGCACTTTTAGTCCAAGAATGTGAACATGCTGGTGTGGATGATATTTAGGGCACGATCAGCGTCTCTTTCTTCTATGACACACGAGATGTTGATCTCACTTGCACCTTCAGGGCGGTATATCGTCAGTCGGTGTTCAAGACGCAAAGGTGAAAGCGAGACTTACCCTGGGAAATCATCTCTATATTGACATTGTTCTCACCTAGGGTAGAAAACATGCGGCCAGCTACTCCGATCATATTTTTCATCTGTTTTCCAACAAGACTAAGGATTGCCATCTCGGGGATGATATCAACTGTGCCATATCTCTGCAGGTCGCGCAAAGCACCTTTGAGATCTTCATCGATTACCTGGTATTCATCCCTCCCAACTCCGTTTAGGAGAGGCATTTCCGAATGAAGAGCCATCGAGACATGAACCTCACTTGTAGATATCAAATCGATAGAAAGTCTCCACCTGTCGAGGACGGAGAATATCCCAGCGAAGAATCCATGTGAGAGCGAACGTTTGTTGGAATGTACATTAATCACCAATATCTTGTGCTTGATCGTTACCGCCGTTGGGCGTTTAGGCCGCTGCACAAGACTAGGGCTGCGGGTACGGAATAGTCTCGGATCATGACCTGGGGTTGTTTTCTCCAGTTCAAAAGTGGAGTCTGGAAAGATCACGGTGCCATCACCTCTTGGGTTCATAACATTCTTTATGCGAATTGGAATCTTGGCACGGATGACTTGCTCCATAGTGAAGGGATGGATCACCTCCGAACCATAGAATGTCAGTTCAGCTGCCTCGGCTGGTGTGATTGCAGGTAAAAGGCGTGCAGTAGGCACTTTCCGGGGATCTGCGGTGAATATTCCATCAACCTCTTTCCAGACTTGGAGTTCCTTGGCATCTATTCCAACAGCAACGAGGGCGGCGCAAAGATCAGTATAACCGCGGCCAATTTGATCGAGGAGGCCACCAGGTACGGTTCCGAAAAAACCAGTAACAACTGGCACTTTGTTCTCACAGGCCCGAATCTTTCGGCCAAGAGCTGCAGCGAGATTATTGTAGAAGTCCTGGTCGAGACCCTGATTCGAGATAGGAAAATCGATGACCTCAGCTAGATCCACGTACTGCGAATCCACCCCGCGGTCCTGAATATAAGCGGCCATGAGGCGACAACTGAGTTTTTCTCCTGTACTAATCACTTTATCCACGCATCGTGCGCTTATCTCTCCTAAAGTTTGTGCAGCCTCCAGGACTCGAAGTACTTTGTCGCATTCGTTGTTTATCTCTGAAATGAGCCGGGACTTAAGTACCTTGGACTGGATTTGTTCGTCAACAACCTGGATATGTTCGAGCCGGACTGCCTCAACAAGGGAAGCATATTCTTGTGATAGAGCGTCTTCCGCATCCCGTGCTGCTCGCAAAAGGCTGCGTTATATAATAGGTTAGTCCGAATGGTAACTCTATTCTAACAGGATCTGGAAGTCGTAGAGACATTGCGGGCAGGAGCTGGACAGGCTATGTAAAGATCTCTTGGGATTTAAAACACAGGGGTTATGACTCACCGGTTTGTGGTTCCTGCAGCCTTCGTTGAACTACTCCTTGCCGAACAAACTATAGCCACGCGGTGTTCGAGTAGACTTGGTCTGATTCAGAGCCGTTGTTAGCAAATACGGCGAAATTTAGAAGGATGTTCAGAGGGCGATTATACTGACAATACCACTTGGTCAATGATGTTCAATGCGAATTTCCCAACACTGGTACCTCCAAACTTCTGCACAACCCAATTGCTATCCGGTGAGTCTTTTGACTCATACCTGGCAACTTCCAAAGGATCGTTCTGGTTTTGCTGATGATCATCCATCTTTGGGTCGCTCGAACAGCACGTTGAAGCCTTGCAATTGAGAGATGACACACCCACGCAATTGGCTCCGGTAGCGGGACAGCCTTTTTTATGTGCACTGGCGGGGTTGCGAAAGCGGAGCTCATGCCGATGAAATGTAGAACGAATGGTCGTTCGCCATTTTGTTTCTCCGCCTTCCTTTTGCGGGTACACATTATCAGAACTCAATTATTACTAATCGAAGATAAACGTTGAGTCAGAGAACAAAAGTACTAATGTACCAAAGCAGTCTAGTTCTTTCCGAGTTTGCATACGCCCCGTTTCATAGATATCAAAGAGATGGGAGAATGGCATCAATCAGAAAACAGTTTGAATTCTCAGTTGGACCACTTGGTGCTATGTTAAACTATCATGTTCTTCTATAACAAATCGTATTAGACATTCTATCTGGCTGATCATTTTTGGCCGTCAATACAAAAGCTTTATAGGCATCAAAATTCTTTTCAAGGACGAATCTATGATACCTGTAATCATGCTTGCGCTCAGGTATAATGACTCTCTCATACGGAGATGGCTCAACAGCAGAGTACAGGTGGTTGATTTGGCTGTTAGGTCGCGGATTATGGTATCGCCCATTTAGGGTCCCACGTTTCTAATTTCCCTTGGTATTGCTATGTACAGCAGTTTGTAATATAGAACTAGCGAGGTGTGACTTTTCAATGAGATCCGTTCAGTATGCTACCTGTTATCGATATTATGATACTCTGTACTGTTTTACCATCAGAAAGACAGATTCGTCTCTACTGATATGTGCAAGAAGGGGTGCATCAAATCTACTTTGTGATAGTAATATTTCATCGGCGGAAATATTAATATACTCCGTATTTCCTGCCTTAGTACTTACAGTAGCAAACGAACTACATCTTGATTTGCTGGTAGCAAGTCGGGAAGAATAACCGATATGGATATGAGGCTAATGTTACCCGTAATGGTATTGTTTTATAATACCAGAGAGTCCGCAAGGCCAAACTTTCATTCATTCTCATTGTTGGGCTCTTGGCCACTAAGTAATGGTGATAAGGAAAGATAGATTGTATATCATTTTAACATAAGTTGTCTCAGTTGGGCCTCGATCTTCGCATCTAACCTACTTGGCACATGATTTTGTGGTTGAGTTAGGTGGGCCTACGATGGTTGCCTATTTAGCCAACTGTCAATTTTGTCTACTTTCTGGCCCTAGTCGGCTCCTAATCACCTCTTCTTAGTTGCTGAAACACACATACTAACCATAACTTACAAGAACGCGGAGCTGTTTTCATTTCATCTTGAGGTAATCCTTGGAGCGGTTACAATAAAAAACTGGCTGCCATGGACCAGATGAATTATAGTGATCCAGCGTGTCCCTTTTGTCCATTTTCTGATCCGGACATTAGCCGTGTTGTAGAGCATGTGGATGTTTATCACCCTGAAGTGGATACTCAGGCTGAGCATAGCAGACGGCCGGCAAATGCACCTTCAACTGGAACAGGAGAATGTCCAGGGGATTATGCCGAGTGTCCGCACGGCTGTGGGGAAATAGTACTCAACACTGAACTCGCCGCCCACCTCGACTTGCATTTTGCGGAAACAGTTGCCTTTGAAGACATATCTTCACACCAGCCAGAGTTGCCTGTTGACGTGGAGAGTCCAGTGTCAAGCCACGATGCAGAGAGACGGGAACGGTTGAAAGAGCGCACTCCCGGGCTGCTACCCAATGAAGATAGAACGCCCTCGCCGTGGTCATTGGTCGGCGGCACAAAAACACCGCACAGAGATACAGCTAAGCGGCTTGGAGTACGAAAACCTCACTTACCCTTTATACATCATAGAGCGCGTTGTGCTGACACTCAGCCTAGCGTACGGAGTTAGGGCCTCATGCTCACGAAAAGCAGATGCCATCATGGCTGCGAAGAATGTTAGAGAGGGGTTCTATGTCAATCTTCACAAACACAATTGCCTCAGACGGCACGCTTCGGAGGCGCGAAGCTGTCGAAAACGAGACGCGCGATGTCATCCCGGTGCTCGCTCGGTTGTGTGAGCAGGACAAATCCGTCCAACGTGCTTTTTTCTGCAGCCCAAAGGTCCATCAGATCTCCAAGATCCCCAAAGAAGGAGGATTTTGCGGCTATAGGAACATCCAAATGCTAATCACCTTTTTGAAAGAAACCCAACTTCCGGGGCATGAGCGCTTCCCAACGGAACTACCCACGATCTTCCAACTACAAGATATGATCGAGGATGCGTGGGACAAGGGTTTCAATAGTGTAGGGAGGGTCGAAACAGGAGGTATCCGAGGAACTAGGAAGTACATTGGCACGCCAGAGGTATGATGACCATGAACGTAATCTTATGGTTGCAATTGATTCATTACTCTATAGGCACAAGCCCTGTTCTCGAGTCTCGGCATACAGTAAGACTCCTTCTCCAAATTGCGAAGCGCTGCTTTAACAACCCACAGGTGCGAAGCAAACAGCATTGGTGCCTCGAAGGAAGTGCGTGCACATGACGCATTATATATGAATGTTGCGGCTTATTTTCGAGAATCATGTGCTTTGGAGGAAGGGAAAAAAGTCATGCAGACGAACTTGCCCCCCATTTACTTCCAGCACCAGGGTTTGAAGACCTCTTTCTTCGTGATATGTGACCTGTCTAATTGGTGGACGGACATAACAGGACATTCCATGACCATTATCGGCTTCGAAATACGTGACGGTGGTAGCGCAGACATACTAGTTTTCGATCCTATGTTCCGAACACCCCCAGCAGTGAAGCGCCTTAGGGGGGCACAAGCACTGACGTCGGACCCTGCACGCGTATTGAAGGCATACAGACGAGGCACAGCATATTTGCAGAAGTACAAGGCATTTGAGCTTCTAAAGTAAGTATGATAGAAGAGGCGACCAATATGGTGACGATGCAGTAATAGCTTACCAGATTGCTTCCAGACTAAAATATTCCGCCAATTCGTCTAGCAAATAGCACTGCAAACTAGCGCGGCATGACATCAAGCCGCAAAACAGCAACAGTTCTTTGGCCTTCCAGTGTGAAGCGCACATCACGACATGCCTAGTTTGCCATTTCCCACTATCATGAGCATGGGCATGACTCGTCAGGCAGCCGCTATACGTCAGCTCAACAAGTAGCATTATGCTCAAGAGGAAAGTTACCAGGTTTGAGTTTTGACGTGCATTGTACCACATTGTAAGAACTCAAGCCACCCGGCGAGGTCTACATATCACTATCCTTATCAGGGTTACATATGAGCTAGCATTTTCTGAGTACTATAGTGCCTATTCGTGCATATATAAATTATATGAGCACGGCAGTTTCGACCAACTAGATAACGATAACGAATCATGTAGCACCGGGTAACTTATGGAGATATCGGGAAGTTTGATAATCCGAAGCTGTACTGATTACTTACCCCACGGAAATTTTCCCCTCACTGTTGAAACTTTATCGGCCTTTATCGGGCAAATTGAAAGAAATACTCATTCACGTCGCACATTTTTATGAGGCATAATGCGGACATCTCCAAATGTGATAATAACAGGCACGCCCGGCGTAGGAAAAACCGTCCATTGCGAACAATTGGCCGAGGAGACAGGTCTGCGGCATCTTTCAATCAACCATGTCGCAAAAGAGCGAGACTGCTACGAGACATATGACCACGAATTACAAACCTGGGTTGTGGACGAGGACAAAGTACGTTCATGTAACGCTTATATAGTCTGGTTTCCAGCCTCCTCACGTTTACCTAACATACATATTGCAGCTCCTGGACGCTATCGAGGATCAAGTACTTCAGGGTGGCTATCTAATTGACTGGCATGCATGCGATCTATTCCCCAAGTCATGGATTGATTTGGTCGTTGTATTACGCTGCCCATCTACTGCTGTTCATTATGATCGTCTCGCATCAAGGTACACCACAAGGACTATAAGCCATCCGCTCCCACCCCCGCCCTCCCCCTTTATTATTAGCTGAAAAATCTAATTGAAGCTTATCGGTTTACAGGGGATACAATGAGACGAAGCTGCAGGAAAATTTAGATGCCGAAATATTTGGTGTTTTGCTTGACGAAGCTCGAGAAGCCTTCGACGAGGAATTAGTGGTTGAATTGAATAGTGAGAGGGATGATGATGTAGAGTCCAATTGCGCAAGGATTTCTAGCTGGGTACAATCTTGGAAAAATGACCGAGCCTGAGATCTCGAATTACCTACGGCAATCCGGGGGAGCGGGCGGCCGAAACCGACACCAATTCGCACCGTGAAATTTGCAGTTTATATCAATCACGTCTGTCGGCCAGCCAATCTTGCAACTTGACCAGGGCTTTATATCTGTGTGAGATGAGGTTCTGCTCCAGTATTAGTGGCTGATTGAAGAAATTGATGGGACAATTCCATTACCTTCTCCTCTTTGTCCATTTCAGCGTAAGTCTTGCCGCGATACTCGAAAATCGGATCCCAGCCTGGGAGGAGCTAGTGAGCATTGATGTTTGTAACTAATAGTCGCCTGTACATACCAAAATTCGCAGGACCTCTTGGTCTCACGATAGCTCCCTTGCGATGCGTCAGCTTCTGACAGGGTAGGTGGAGTTGGCACTCAATCCTACCTCAGTTCTACCCTGGAATAAGATTGGATCCGAACCGGGTCCGCTGGAAAAGGCAAAGGTGCAGACAGCCTCTGCGGCTCTGGTCTCGAATGAGTCAAGCAATTTATTCAGGCCTTCATGGCCTAGGGCATCGAGGAATGATTTGCTAGGTAGAATTATTAGGAGAGTTAGTATGCTTAGGTGAGGGAAGACATACATGTATGGGCCAGGCAGTCCGTTAAGAGCGTGAAACTCAAGTGCAGTATCTTCCGTCAACACCGGGCCTCCGACCTGACCGAAGTGAGTCAGTGTCTTTGAGCTGTGCGGATTCTGCCTTCTGCGATGTCACTCACCACTTCTGCTGCACGTCGACATTTCTCCCGGGCAATCTCTTCTATCGTGCCCTGTATCTCAGGAAGGTCAACTGCTTGATTTTCAACGTCGATCACAGTCCCTAATATCGCTTTCACTTCTGCTAGCTTGTTTTTGTTGCCGGTGATGAAGTTTATTTTTTTCATCGAGGCCATCTTTGCGTAGGCCGAGCGGATTCTTACTAGGGGCAACAAGAAAAAAAAAAAACCAGATAGTAGGTTGTTCGTTGACAGACTGCAGACAAAGAGGAACGGATAGACGGGGGTGCGCTAGATATATATATACCTGTTCCGCCGAGGGTTCGTTCAGTCCTCCAACGCTTAAGATTCTTGTTTCCCCGCAGCCCCACCAGGCGGTAGTGTGGTTCAATTGCAATGGAGCAACAACTCAAGAGGGGCCTTCATTCGGCTGCCTACAGAGATGTACTATAATATAAACTGGCTAGCACAATACAAACGCTCATCATCATGGTTTCTATGAAATTGCTAGTACTCCGTTGTTCATATACAAGGTCTATTCCATCGTCGCCGCGCCGCTTTCCGTCATCTCCAGCCTCTCTTGCTGAGCCATTGCTTGGGCAGATACGATTTCAGCCAGCCGCTTTAGTCGCGGCGTTTGAAGCCCTTCAGAGACCGTTAGCATCACTCGGTGCATTTTCCGCTGAAGCTCACTTACATGACGGGGTGTATGTCTCCAAGGCTGTTATAACACGTGGCTCCGCAATCTCATACGGCCCACTATCTTCCATGTCAACTGGTGTCAGGAGGAGAACATCACTCTTCTCGGTGACACGGGAGGCCACGGCTTTCATGATTTCACCATTGATAGGTTGCTCATAGTCAGCCACGAGATACTGATTCAGGAGTTTCTGGATTTGGTTTGGCGAGAGCCTAAACCTGTCAGTACTGCATGGAATTTCAGCAGGACAAAGTTGACCGGAACTCACATCCAACAAATATCTTGAATAATCTCGATGTCATTCAAGGTGGCCTTCTTCAGCTGAAGAAGCTTGGTCGCTTGCTAGAAAGAGATGAATTTAGCGGATAGAACAATTCCATCGTCTCGATAGGTATCTTACCATTAGATGCTCCAGCTGAAGTGTACCCTCGGGCATATCATGGCTCTTGCACCACTCCTCGATGCGGGTAATGTTGTAATTGATCTGCAGGCCACGTTTCCAGGAGAGAAAGTTTCTCCGCATGAGAAGGTCATTGAATGCAGTGACACCGACAAGTCGGAGAAGCTCAGTGACCGTCTGTGTGATTATAGTCTCTTCCAAATAGAAAGCCTTCATTGCTTTGTAGACATTGTTCAAGAGACTGAGAAGGTTATCCATACTGTAGGCTGGGTTGTTGTTGGAGGGTAAGAGCTTCCCAAGAAACCTGTTTGTTTCGCTTGTAACGAACCCAGGGAGGGACTGGGATTCTATGATTGCCGGTACAATCATCTTGTAAAGCTTCTTCTTCAATACCTTCATCCACGTATGATAAATGTTGAACTCCAGGCTTTCGAGATCATGCTTCACAATCTCTAAAAGACGATCATACTCGAAATTATCCGTCTTTTGTGCCTCATACCAATCTTCGGCCAAGAAAACGAAAGACAACATTTCGTGGACATTCGAAAGCCAGAAGGCTCCAGGATTAATGGCATCCTCTCCATCATGCTGCATAACCTCTTGCTGGATTGACTGCATGACGTTGGCTAAGAAACGCTCGGACTCTTTCACAAAGCCATTGTTCCACATTTCGGAAGTCACTAAATTGATCAAATAAGCTGGGAACAAGACCTCCTTCTCCGTTGGTGGAGGCGTAGAGCTGGGTAGTGGGATTTTCAAATTGCGTATCAAGCCCATAGTCACCTCTTCATTGAGCTCATCTTCTTCAGACAACAAATTCTCGAGCTCTACCTCAACGGAGTCCAGGCCTGGAGAGAAAGCATTTCCCGAGAAATGCTGGCGGCCCATAGCCGAGCTAGGAATGGCCATCGACACTGGCCTCGGGTTATAGGCACCACTGAAACGATCAATATCGATCCGCTCAGCACCGGCACTTCGTCTTTTAGGCTTGGGCTTCTTGGAAGAAACGAGGTTTATCAAGCCGCTCGCAGGCGGCTGGATGGGCCCACCGTTCGGCTGGTCTCCATTTACGCCGTTGGCAGGCACAACCCTCTTTGCAAGCTCAAGCTGTTCTTCGAGATCGACTATCTGCTGACGAAGAGATGCCTTTTCGTTTTCAGCATCAGTATTCAGCTGCTGAAGTTTCTCCAACTCTTGGTTTGCGGTACGAATCGATTCCCGTGAGACCTTCTCTTCTTCCTGTAGACGCTTGATGGTTGCCTGCGCATCATTATGGTGCTGTTGTAACTTGTTCATTTCCTCCTCCATGGCAGTTAAGCGAGCAGCAGTAATACCTGCCTGGTTTGCTTCGGCCTGTAATTCTTTCGAACGGTTCTCGAGCACATTGTGTCGGCTTCTCCAAGACTTCACTTGTGTCTCATAGTTCTCCAGTTGCGAGTTGAGTGACTTATTTTCTCGCTTCAAGGATTCGAGGTACTGAGTCAACTCTACCACCTTATTTTCCAGCTTATAAGAGATCTGTTTGAGGTCCCGAGCATCCTCGCGGAGCTTTTTGTACTCTTTCCTGGCCTGCTTTCCTCTCCAGAGATTCTGGACAATGATCACTTTTCTGCGGTATTGTCTCCAGGCGCGTAGCTGTCGCCAGGAACGGAACGATCGCTGTATTACTTTGGCTGCATTGCCATGGATCGTGTCGAGGATATTCTGACGGCAAAGGAATCCCTTCGCAACTGACTGGAAAAGAATGAAATTGGCACGAATGCGGCTGTAATTCCGCCGCTCCTTCTGTCCTCGCCATACCCTCTGAATAGTCGTAGCTGCCTTGACCTGCCGTATCTCAGCTGCACGTTGCCTTGCCAAGAAACCTCTAATAAGAGCCTGTGTTGTGAGGATAGAGGCACGAGCCTCGAGATATCTGCGGCGGTAGTACTTGCATCGAAGGTTCTTCTGTATCATAACAGCACACCCATTCAATCTTGATGTGCGAAGATTCTCGAGGAAAGCAAGCATGCCTGCTCGAAAGAATATCTTCGTTAAACCCAGTTGGTATTTATCTTGCTTTTGCTGGGTGCCATCCCCAAGGGCTTTTTGTAGAATGGCATGGCACATGTCCCTAATTTCTGACGTCCATTGCGATGAGTGACAAAGCATGTAGTACCGGATTGCAAATTCCTCGTATGTCCAGCGTGTAGGATATCCAGCAGTACTGATCCGTACAGTCTCAAGGACACCACAGGCTCTCAGCTGACTGAGTACCATCGGCCCTTCGAATTTCCACGACTCCTTAGCCTCATTAGGTTTGATGCAGCGTATGTAGTGCACGTCGGTAGAGTTGATTGTGTTCATGAGCTCAATCAATGATGATTTGAAAATTCCTCCCAGAGTTGGCTTGCGATTGACAGCAACGCCAATTTTTCGACCTGGGGCAGCCACGGGCTTGGATGAGATAGATGCCGAATCTTTCTCGCGAACGGCTGCTGCCGTGTCTAAAATTTCTTTCACGAACTCATTGGATGAGCCTCGCAGAATCTCCAAATGCTCGTCTGGAACAGTGTCCCGGTTCTTTTCTATGAAGCCGTCGGACTCGTAGGTCACATCGACCGCATAGTGACATATCGTAAACGCGGACTTGCCGAACCGGGGCTTCTTGTAGAATTTCTGCTTGTCTGCGGCGAAATTGTGGTGCAGTTTGGTCACGAATTGCTCATCTGAGCCCATAGGCAACCGAGATTCTTCATCCAAAAGGGATAAGATACCCAATTTTGCTTCAATTAGGTCAATACAAGGTTGGTTGTCCGAAAAGTCAATGAAAGTCCAGTCTATCTGCTCGCGCACATATTCTTCCTGTTCCAGTTTGAACACGTGCTGGTTAAACTCTTGCTGCAGCTTCTCATTGGCGTAGTTGATGCAAAACTGCTCGAAAGAGTTTTTCGCGAAATGTTCGAACCCGTAAATATCCAAAACGCCAATGAAAGACTTGAACTTGTTCAGGATACTATCGGTAGCCAGACCTTGGTTGATCCTATCAACAAGCCAATCGAAGAGGCTAGAATAAATGAATTTAGCAACCGAGTCCCTGACCACCGTGGCCTGTTGTTGAGTTAGGTTGGACGTTATCTTTTCCCCTCGCGTAATCAGTTGTTTCTTGACTATCCATTTCGCAAACTCGTTGGCGTCAATCCCAAGCAATTGGCAAGCTCGAACAAGTGAAGGTTCCGAGGAAGATAAACTCGAATCTGTCCTGGTGGCGGTAATTCTGACATTCCCAAGGTGCAACAAAGCAGCGAGCACACGGAATATTTCCGTCTGCGTTTTTTCCGGGACCCCTATAGTACTCAAGGACTTCTTTGTCGCATTGAATTCGGCTCTGTCGTCAACACCGTCAATCGTCGGTGTACCACCTTGGTTAAGATAATCGAAATCCTCGACGGACGTGAGGCCAAGCTCCTGTTTTTCGGGGTCAGTGGCACCGGCAACCAGTTGGTAGAATATATGATAATTGCGCTCTTTCAGTGGCTGGAAGACAAGTCGAGATCGTTCAAGAAGATAGGTTCGTATCTTTGCGCCAATTATATTGGTCCTGTCATCGAACATTATCTCAATGTACTTTCCGAAGCGCGAAGAATTATCGTTGCGGGTGGTTTTGGCATTTCCGAAAGCTTCCATGACAGGATTTGTGGCCAAGATTTGCTCTTCGGTTTCACTGATGGCATCTGCTCGACTGGTAGTATACTTTCCAGGCTGATCTGAAGACTCGCGGGTTGCAAAATAACGCATTATGTACTTTGCGCTGACCGTTTTCCCGGCACCTGATTCACCAGAGACTACAATCGTTTGATTTTTTCCATCGCGTAGCATGTCACTATACAAATCTCGTAAGCAAACATATAGGTTTTTTTTAGGAAAGGAGTCGCTCTTACGCGAACGCTTCCTCGGCGATAGCAAAGAGGTGTGGCGCCTGAGATGCCCTATGCTTTCCAGCATATACTTGCACCATTTGTGGAACGTAAAGTGAATCGACCCGGGCAAAGGGATTGGTAGCAATAAGAACGATGCCGCTATATGTGTATATTTCCTTCTGGGCATAACGCAGCTTGATGGCCTGCAAAACTGGAAGGGACTCAGTAACCACCGTAATCTCGATTCGGAGACACACCCACCGGCTGGCTCATTCAGATGAGACAGGTTCGTAAGGTCTTCGCTGGCTTCGAGCATGGCAGGATTCATCAAGGGCGGCAGTTTTGGATTGTTGTCTACCTGCAACTCGGCCTGGGTAGTTTCCAGAGTTTTTGTCTTTGCACATAAACTTGTCAGTTGATATCATATCTTCTATGTGAGATAGCCGGACAGATAATATAGTACGAACCTCTCCATTTTCTATCAAGAAGACAAGCTGCACTTTGTCCCCATCAACTAACTTCTCTTTGACTTCAGATGCGACCCATCCCTCGGTCGGATCAGGTTGCCAAGCCCTTGTTCCGACCTCGTAATTGTGAGCCATTGCGTTCAGGTCTGCAGATATGTTGTCTCTCTATATCTTGACGTGACCGGAGAAAGCAACCTATGCGGGACGTTCGGAGGATCTGTTCGAATAATCGATGTTAAAAGGCATCTAGTGAGGAGGTGAGGGAAAAGCACAACTGATTAAAGTAGTTCGAGAAATGATTTCCCGTCTGGTAGTGGTAGCGACGGGCTCTATCCTTGATTATAAGTCAGAAGAAGGCATCATGCTTCGCTTCAGGGAGAAATTACTGAACTGGCTAACAGCTGGCGTTACCGAGCCGCAACCCCTGAGGCGGCGCCTGGAGAGCGGCGCCACTTGTCGACGCGATCCCCACAGTTGTCAGCACCAGCGCCAAGAGCCAGAAAGCATGAACATCATGTATTACTGCTATCTAGGTATTGATGATAATCAGAAGCCATCAAGGGGTTGTCTACTCTTCCCCAGAGAATATATTTATACAAGAATGACTAGAACGGACAATTTTCTAGCTCATATGCAGCTGCGAGTCCGAATTGTGGCAGATGCTCTGCAGAGCATAGACAGTCTTACATCAACATAAGATGGTGACAGAACAGGCGGTGAAGAAACACTACTAAAAATTAGCTAAGACGGACCACTCATCGATAACTATCTACTGTATGCACCATACTACCCATTATGGGGGTAAAAGCAGCTTTTCGTTCGTTTTGTATGGAGTCGCCGGTTTGAAAGAGCAAACATTAGCGCTTTTGTTATTAGAAACAGTAGAAATTATGTTCCTCTGGCCACGAAGAGCTGTTTTCTAAATTCTTCCCCCCTGCACAGGGCCATCACGAGAGCAAGCGGACATACGACCTCTGTGTACTGCCCAAGTCTGGAGTAAGCTCATGCTTCGTATCGTTGCTTGGACACAATATTTGGATAGAAGGTGATTAGAGATATGTGTCACGCAACAAGACTAGCGATGCGCACGATGCCTTAAACAAGGAAACGCCAATGGATTGTTTGCACTACAAAAGCGCTCCCCAAGACACTGGGACAACATTCTGAGGCAAGATTACTAGGCGGAAACGACAAGTCAAGAGGACCGGGGGGTGGGAACAGTGACAAATAAATAATAAAATATGATAAAGTAGAGGCGAAAACATTGGAATGACAAAAGGAAAGAAAAAGGAAAACACCACTTGAGGGCTAGGCGTGATGAACTGATTCATGCATGCTCCGAGCTTGGTTTATTGAGCCATGCTGAACATTCTCAGCTTTGTTTACATTCTGCAGCCTCCTTCTTCGGCTTCGAGGTGCCATCCTGTTCTGGTGTTAGCATGGACAGACGGTATAAGCAAGCGATGATCATTGAATGCGCACCTCTTCATCGGAGTCATCGTCAACGTCCCGGTCGGATCTCCTCTCATCATCATCGTCTTCATCATCTTCATCCTCATCTTCATCGTCCTCGTCGTCGTAGTCATCGGCATCCATGTCGTCACCCAGCTCTTCGAACTGAAGGGCCTCTCCCGTGAACCAGTCAATGGCTCTGGGGATGAGCTTCTCCTTGATGTCTTCTCCGAGCTGATAATCAAGCTCGAGTCGCTCCTCGATATCAGTAGCAACGGTATCATCATCGTCAGTCGGGGGCTGAGGGGGGGAGAAGAAGTTGAAAAATGACTCCGTGGGGACGGTAATTTTGACAATCCGGGTCTGTTTCGTATCTGAGGAACGTCAGCTACAGTGCACATTTGATAAATGCTATCTCGATACTCACTCTTGTTTCTCTGTTTCTTGCTCTCAATACGGACAGTAAGATCTTTCTCAGCCTTCCAATCGATCTTAGTGCCTTCGGCGTGATCGTAGATAAAATCACCACCGTAGCCGTTTTCTTCCTTGTAGTAGTAGGTCTTCGAAATAGTCTTGTTTGTGAAATAGGCATTCTCTGAAAATTCGAAGATGAGACGGAAGCCTGGGCGGTCGAGGTATTCCATACGGATATCGACGAGATGTTTCAAAGCCTCCTCATCTCGTTCGGTGATCATTTCTGCGAGAGAAATCTGGTTCTTCATAGCTGAGAGCCAGAATTCAGGTATGCCGGCGATTTGGGACTCCTGATCCTCTTCTTTGGTGGCCTCAGCATCATCTTTAGAGTCAACATCCTCTTCATCACCCTGTCCCGCTTCAACTTCACCATCCGTAGGCTCCGCGGCTCCGTTGACTATCGTGGAACGCCTCTGATACAAGGGAGTAAACTTCGCGAAGTATTTCTTCTCGAGTTCCAGTACTTCTTCCTGGAACTGAGCTTCCAATTTAGCGTGCTCCTTCTGGATACCCTTCAGGCCAGCAACGCGCCGGCGGACTGACACGGGTAAAGATTCAATGTAGCCCGAAGAGCGGCCAACAAGAGATCCGAGTTTTCCCTGAATCATCGAAACGAGCCCGGGGTTGCGTGCAAATAGGGAAGCCGCCGTAGCATGGTCAAGAGACTCTATAATTGGTTTGTATGAGAAACGATCTCAAAGGTGGTAAGGGATTTTACCTTCTTTGATACTAGCAATTCCAGGTTGCTGGGCATGAGAAGAAATAGGAGCATTGTTGGCCGGGGTATTCTGTGGTGTCCTGCAACCGTCGTATCTTGTCAGAGATCAAGAGCATAGCATACAACAAGATGTTTGAGAAGTTGGTAGTTCAGCGAAGGGATACTTACGGAGCCACTGGAAAGTCCGCTTTCTTATTCCTGATGGGCTCAGACATCTTGACGGTGCTGTTTAGGGGGGAGGGGGTAACGAGGAGATGGTTTGGTAGAGGGGTCTGGCGAAGAGAGTTAAGGAAGAATTTGATACGTTTTGCGAGGTCTGGAATAATACTGGCTTGGTGGGATCCCTTAGCGCCCTTGGGCCGAGGGGCTTGGCGGGACGGGGGGCGCTGGCTGTTGAGAACTTTTCAAAAGCTCCCAACAATACAGTGACAATTACTGGTGTCGGCAGGCCATGTGCTTTGTCATTCCAAGGCTTTTAACCAACTAACTACCTACTTAATTACCATTATCCATCCCTTTAGTCAATAGCACAATATAGGTATAGCCTTCTATACTTCATAGTCAATGGCCTCGAAACTATGGCCTTTTAGTTCCAGAATACCGTACTATGCAGCGGAACTTACCATTTCCCCTTAACTTTCCAACATTCACCACGGAGTAGTCTATACTACCTTGTCAAATTACAGATACACGACGCAACTCTCTTTGGGGCTGTCCCTGCTGTATACGATGGTGTTATCCAAGCGCCCCAGAAACAGCTAGCGGAGGGAGGTTTGGGCGACGAGCGATTGAGAAGACACCAGGATGATATCATTTCACCAGTCATACGCGGCCAGGGTCCCGCGGGTCATAGGCAAGTTAAGACTCCTTATAAGAGCAGGACATATAGTAGAAAGGTTACATAAGTAGATTGCAAGTTTTCTATATACTCGATACCAGCCAGTATGAGCTATGCTATTCGCTATTTTCTAGGTAATTTTGATATAACAGAAGTCTTGGCAGACATGACATCTTTGTCAACAGACAGCAAAACTCTGTATGCGGATTGAGGAAGGATTCATAACTCGATGTGTACCGTGACAACATCCCGCCATCTAGATAGTCACGTGGAGATAAGACGTCAAGCAGGTCATAAAGAGCATCTTCGGACCATCACGTTAGTCCACGCACAAACGCAGATCGATAATTACACATCTTACACAGTGTTAAATTTGGTTGTTCAGCGTGACGAGATTGGCGGTTTTCGGCATGCGAAGAGTCAAATAAATCACTCTAATTTCCGTCCATTGCCTGTCGGTGTCAACCCAAAAATCGACCTCTACACGAAGTCGAAGCGGACCTTCAAAAGCGCATAGGAAGTATCATTCTCAAGATGGAGCCTGATATACAACCACCACTAGAGGCTCAGTCACCCATGTTTTCAACTGGGGCTGATCGTCGCCGCAATTCAATAAGAAGCAGGTTCTTCACACTAGACAATACCCTCCTGGTGGGCCTTGCTGATGGTCTTCCAGCTATAGCGTTGTCTCAGACGTTGAAATGGCCCGCAACGAGGTGCGTCCAGATGCCGGCGAAGCTTATGGAACAATGAACATAACTATTTATACTAGATATATGATGGACCGATATCAGAGAGTATCCCTTCCAGTGTTGTTTCCTTTTCCCACCGTCGGAATCGCAAGGATTCCACCACAAGCTTCACCTATTTCCAGGAAGATCAGGAACACCTGGACTGGCCAAACGAAGATACCATAGATGCTGAAAGTGACGTTGACAACTTATCTGATATTGAGACGAACGAGTCAATTAGATCCTCTAAACGTCCCTCCTTTTCTAGAGACTCTGTTCAAGACCCCCTTCTACGAAGGTCTCTATCAGCTTCGTCGCGTGATTATTGCCATAGGGGCGATCAAAGGGTAAGCCAAAAGGTTCACATCGTTTCGGAAGACTTGACTATCGTGATTGCGGGCTTTTCGACGAGTCCTACCGGTCTGCTATTGTATTATCTATCTTGCCTGTTGTCGCTCGGGGTTTTCTATCTCCTATTTCGTTGGTTTCCAAAGTACCGAATCCGTTTGATGGGAATGCCAACACCTCTTCAAACCTGTCAATGGGTTGTGATTGAGGTAAGCAATGCTACGTATGGAACTATAAAAACTTATCGCTGAACTGGGCCCAGGATCAATGGAATCAACTTGACATTCATACGGTCCATACTGAAGTATACGGTCGTCCTCTCTCCACAATCTTCAGTCCTGACTACCAGTCGTATGATGAGGACAATGACCCAACAATCTATCAATTACGGTACATTGATTACAGATATCATCGGCTTATTTACCACCCAGGCGATGACCAATTTTGCCTAATCGGTGGCTGGAAAGACCCTTCCTGGACGAACGCGAAAGGGATGAGAGCTGGACTGGATGCCGATGACCGTGATAGCCGTGAACAGGTGTTTGGCAAGAATCTCATTGATATTCAGCAGAAATCTGTTTTCCAACTTCTTATGGATGAGGTACCTGTTCACCGACGTTCAATGTTGGATTGGCATGCTCACTGTTCCAGGCTTTCCACCCATTCTATATCTTCCAACTTGCTAGCCTTGTCCTCTGGTCGCTTGACCAGTATTACTATTATGCTGTCTGCATCTTTTCCATCTCTGTGATAAGTATAAGTGCTACTATAATTGAAACCAAAGCAGTATGCTGTTCTTGCCAAACCAATGTGCTGGTGTGCTAACTCTATCTAGACAATGAACCGCTTAAGACATATTTCACTGTTTGAGTGCGATATCCGTGTGCTTAGGAATGGGTTCTGTAAGCCAAACTTCTAAGATCTAACCATCCTGATGCAGCATTAACGTTCCTTTCTCCAAACAGGGAGATCTGTCCCCTCTCGGGAGCTTGTTCCGGGTGATGTTTACGAATTCTCTGACCCCTCCCTGAACTATGTCCCTTGTGATTGTATACTGTTATCCGGTGATTGTATTGTGAATGAAAGCATGCTTACAGGTTCGAGTATCGTCTCCCAAGGTCTTGATGAGAATCTAATGGAGGTACAGGTGAATCTGTCCCTGTTTCTAAGGTCCCATTAACAGACGATGCTCTGAAATACCTGAATTTGAGCGCACCCTCAATCCACCCCGCTCTTGCAAGACATTTCTTGTTCAGCGGTACGAAGGTAATTCGAGCACGTCGTCCCCAAGGCGTTGATGATGACGAAGCTATTGCTTTGGCAGTCGTTGTGCGAACCGGTTTCCTGACCACGAAAGGGGCCCTTGTTCGATCGATGCTCTTCCCAAAGCCTTCCGGCTTTAGCTTTTACCGGGACTCATTCCGATATATATCTGTTATGGCCATCATAGCGATTTTAGGTTTCGTGGCCTCGTTTGTCAATTTCATCCGCCTCGGTGTAAGCATAGCTTGGATGCCAAGAAATAATTCCTGTAACTGACTAGATACAGCTTTCATGGCATCTGATCATCGTTAGGGCCCTCGACCTGATTACAATCGTTGTGCCTCCGGCTTTGCCGGCCACGCTGAGCATTGGAACCAACTTCGCCCTCTCGCGACTCAAGGCACATAAAATATATTGCATCAGTCCACAAAGGTTTGAAAACACACCAAGTCCTAAAGGAGACTATGTTAAGCTTTTCAACAGGGTCAATGTAGGGGGCAAGTTAGATGTGATCTGTTTCGATAAGACAGGTACTCTCACGGAAGATGGACTGGATGTACTGGGAGTGCGGATCGTGGACCACAATAGAAGGTTTATATGCGTGCACACTACACTTCATACAATTGCTTATCAGTTCGCAGGTTCTCCGACCTGCTCCCTAAGCTGTGTCTCGCGTCTCCGACATCATCATATACAGATAGCATTCAGGATATGAGCAGGTACAACAACACCCTTTACACCATGGCAACATGCCACTCTCTGAGAGTTGTGGACGGCGAACTTCTTGGGGACCCCCTAGATGTCAAAATGTTTCAGTTCACCGGTTGGTCCTTCGAAGAAGGTGGGAGCCATGCTGAAGAAGCGGATTCCGAGGCGATATTACCGTCGATTGCGAGACCACCTGTCACTGAAAACCCTACCAGTGCTTGTCAGCGAAATAAAATAGAGGTCTGTACGCCACTTTGATGCTTATAAATGACAAATAGTTCGAATCTGACTATGCAAACCTAGGCACCCCTAGAACTCGGCATTTTGCGTGCCTTTGAATTCGTGTCACATCTCCGTCGAGCAAGTGTTATTGTACGCCAGTATGGTGACACTGGTGCCAGCACTTTCGTGAAAGGTGCACCAGAAAGTGTGAAGGCCATATGTCTTCCAAGCAGCTGTAAGGTTGCACCTACTTAGGTTCCAGTTGGAAGCTGATGCATGACTATGTAGTGCCTCACGATTTTGATGAGCTCCTGAGTAACTATACCCACAAGGGATATCGTGTCATCGCCTGTGCGGCGAAATATGAACCAAAATTAAGCTGGATGAGAGTCCAGAAAATGTCCCGTGCTGATGCTGAATGTGATCTGGAGTTTCTTGGCTTTATCATTTTCGAAAACAAACTGAAGCCAAACACGACTGAAACTATTGCTGAGCTGAATAAAGCAGGGATACGCAACATAATGTGTACAGGTGATAACATACTGACTGCAGTAAGTGTTGCTCGCGAATGCGGACTAATTAGTGGAGATGAACAATGCTTTGTTCCTCGCTTCGTACAAGGTAAGCTGTCCTCGCAAGGCGTTATGGCTATTGTTAATCTTGCACCAGGTCATTCTCCTCAACATGCGTCCGATGACTGTCTTTGCTGGGAAAGTGTAGACAATCCCGCACTGAAGCTCAACCCGAGTACTCTTATGGTATGAAGTTTCATTCACAAGAAAGAGTGGGCATGGCTAACGGCGTGAAGCGTTCGGTGGATTCGACGGCTGTAGACTTATCTATACCAGGCAATGCCTGTAGCCTCAGCCATTACACTCTTGCCATCAGTGGCGAGATGTTTAGGTGGATCGTGGACTTTGGGAGCGAGTTGCTTATCAAAAGGGTGTGTATACCGGCATGGGTCTACGAGTAGAGTTGGCTTTTTATTGCGACATTGTTTTTGCTTTCAAATTAACACTGCCTGCAGGTACTTGTGCGTGGAAAAGTGTTCGCGAGAATGTCACCTGATGAGAAACATGAACTAGTGGAGAAGCTCCAATCCCTAGACTATTGCTGTGGCTTCTGCGGCGACGGTGCCAATGACTGTGGTGCATTAAAAGCCGCTGATGTCGGTGTTTCCTTATCAGACGCCGAAGCTTCAGTTGCTGCTCCATTCACCAGCCGCCGCTTTGACATATCGTGTGTTCCGACGCTGATCAGGTACCAATCATTCGAATTGAAATATCATACGTTGCATTGGATGTCTAACAAGGAAATAGGGAAGGCCGAGGTGCCTTGGTCACAAGTTTTTGCTGCTTCAAGTACATGAGCCTATATTCAGCAATTCAGTTTTCAACTGTCAGTTTCTTATACGCATCAGCGTCAAATCTTGGTGACTTCCAGGTGAATTTCAAGGCTCCTGAGAGACAATATATAACCTGCTAACATAGCATGAAGTTTCTTTATATCGACTTATGCCTCATATTACCGATAGCAATTTTTAGTAAGTGTCTTAGCTGGATTGAGGATGTCAACTACCTTGTGAATTTTAGACTGACTCTGCTCACCAGTGGGATGGACCAAGCCAAACCCTGTATTATCGCGGAAACGACCCACTGCTGATCTTGTATCACGCAAAGTCTTAATCCCGCTGCTAGGCCAAATAACGATATGCATTTTGACTCAATTAATTGCATTCGAGACTGTGAAATCGCAACCATGGTGGGTAACTTGGCTTTTCTTTAGCTCAATCTTGCTTTCATGACAACCACTGACCTTCTTAGGTTTCAACCCCCTCAGCTAGATCTAGAGGAAAGCAACATTGAGAACTCCGAGAACACCGTTCTGTTTCTGCTTTCCTGCTTTCAGTACATCCTGTCAAGTGCTGTCCTTAGCGTCGGACCCCCATTCAGAAAACCGATGAGCTCTAACAGTCAGTCCCCCCAAGCATGTGTGGTCGGCCATGTCACTAACACAGTCTAGAACCATTCCTCTCTATGATAATTGTGGATTTGATGATCTCCTGCTACATGCTGTTTACACCCTCACAATGGCTGAAGCGGGTCATCCAATTGACGTACCTGCCGGAAAGTTTCGCGTGGTGGTTGCTGACACTTGCTGCCTTGAGCTTTTTGTTCTCTTGGTTGGCAGAAAGGAATCTCTTTCCTAGATTGGCTCATTTGCTAGGGCGCATGTACACAGCCTTGCGACCAGGTCACCCCAAAAAGCGTCGCCAGTACAAGGTACTACTCGAGGAAATGCAAGGGTAGATGGAATTCCACGTTTGCACATATCCTATTCTTCAGATATGATCGTCGTCATTCTGACTTGAAAGTTTGAGTGGATGGTTCCTTTAATGACGATAGAAAGCGAGAACCTTTGTTACAACTCGATTGAGATATCTGATGTAGTCCTCAAGAAAATCAATTGTCTTCCAATCTCAACAAGCGAGACCGTACTCAGGTCTGAGAATATTTGGCAATCAATGGTCCCAAGGATGCTTCCAACCCAACAAAGCAGGACCGTCTTTCTTCGCCCTGTACATCAGCTATAGATCCGCAAAAAGGGAATGGTTAGCACTATTCGCCATATAATCGCGTGAGATTCGTACAAAGAACCACATGCTAGCTCCCAATGCAGTCGCGGTGAAACGATAGAGAGGTCGAGCGGGATGAATATGAATTGGGTGGTTTGCAGCCATATCTGTACATGACAAGTCAGTCCCAGACGATAAAAGGATTAGAGAATAGGTGATAGAAAATTCGAGGTGCATACTTTTCTGCCGTTAAAGGACTTATGTATCAGGACTGATGGTTTGAAGAAAGGTAAATCAATAGCAGTGAGGGATCGGTACGGACTAGATTAGAAGCATTACATAATCACGTGATACCAAGAACTTGCTCCAGGTAACAGCCGGCACGGTTTGAAGTCATGGACAATCTATCTTCCTTCGTACCATCTCAGCTAGTGAGATCATGACCGTCATCCAGTAAAATCATACATTGAATTATCAGAGCACTATGATAGCTCTGGCTCTCACACGAGTGAACGGATCGCGTCCCATACTACCTTGAAAACAACAGTCTTCTACAGTCTTCCTACTATCAACCTGATATTGTTAGGTATTCACAGATTTTTCTTTTGATACAAGCCATATATTTATTTGGCCATCACACAACGGTTTCTCGAGACGTGTGACTCCCAACCGAGCTCTTTTGCTCTAGAAGAATTGCAGTGGTCAAGGATCCGCGCGACGTTCGGCTTTGCCTTGACGCTAACAAATCATACCTTGTATTGCAACTTGGTTCAAGCACTATATCAGGGAGATAGAGCCTCACACTTGTCCCGATCTCGCACGGTTGGCGCCATCATCCGCATATTCGATCACTTTGGTGAGGAGAGTGGGTAGAAAATGGTCATAGTATCCCTCGAGAGAGACAGCAATGGCAACAACCGATTCCATGGGTGCACTAGCATACGTGAGTTTGAATTTTTGGGTAAGCTTGGTGAGGGTACTTTTGGGTGGGTTTCAGAAAGCCTGTACAACAATGTGTTCTCAAACTGAATGTCTACAGTGAGGTCTACAAAGCGAGATCGAAAAAGGACAATGCTGTCGTTGCTCTTAAAAAGATACTCATGCATAATGAGAGAGACGGGGTAAGATGACCGATTGGGATCACCGCGTTAGTAGATGCTGATTGATGCCCTCGAAGTTCCCCATAACCGCACTTCGTGAAATCAAACTTCTGAAGATGCTATCTCACACTAATATCTTACATCTTAAGGAAATGGCAGTCGAACGGAGTAAAGGTAAGTAGAACTTCCTACCGCAAAGTGAAACGTGCTTATACCAGCACAGGGGAAGGACGTAAAAAGCCAAGCATGTACATGGTAACACCATATATGGAACACGATCTCTCAGGCCTTCTGGAGAATCCTGCTGTTCAGTTCACTGAAGCTCAAATCAAGTGTTATATGCTTCAACTTCTTGAAGGCCTTAGATATTTACATGAGGTACTAGTTCTTGAGAACTACTTAGATCTTTGCCCTAACTTGTTATAGAATCGTATATTACATCGAGACATGAAGGGTCGGTGAATCATCAAGCAGCAATACAGCCTCTCCGACTAACCACCTGATAGCTGCCAACCTACTTATTAGCAATAGAGGCATACTTCAAATTGCTGATTTCGGATTAGCCCGACCATATGAAGAGGCCCCTCCTCAGCCTGGGCGAGGCGGTGGAGAAGCACGAAGGGATTATACTACACTCGTTGTGACTCGATGGTATCGCCCCCCCGAACTGCTTCTTCAACTCCGGCGTTATACGACAGCTATCGACATGTGGGGCGTTGGGTAAGTAAATTATCCCGATCTTCGTGGTGATGTTAGTCTGACACTCGCAGATGCGTCTTTGGGGAAATGTTCAAAGGAAAGCCGATCCTTGCCGGGAATAGCGACCTCAACCAGGCGCAGATGATTTTCAGTCTTGTAGGCTCGCCTACAGAGGAGACTATGCCAGGGTGGTCTTCACTACCAGGGTGTGAGGGAGTGAAGAATTTTGGTAACAGACCGGGTAATTTACGTGAAGTATTCAAAGAGTATCGTCCACCCTCCGAAAAGACCAGGTGAATGGGAAACTTCGAATATATGCCTAACCTCTTCTCAGGCAAAGCCCTATAGCGATATCCTTGCTTAGTGAGCTTTTAAAGCTCGACTGGCGAAAACGGATCAATGCTATCGATGCTTTGAAACATCCTTACTTTTCTAGCCCACCACTACCGGCACGACCTGGAGAGTTACCTTCTTTTGAAGACTCCCATGAGCTTGATAGGAGAAGATTTCGTGGGCAAAAGGCACCCATGCCACCGGCACCTGCAGGGGGTGCTGTAGGGATTGGTGGCCCGAACGGAAGTTGGGCAGGTGGCTCAGGGAACAGAACAGGCGTCGAAGGTCGGAATAGTCGTCTTCCAAGCACAGCCCGTGGTACTTGGAACAACGGGGTTCAGGGAGTCCCTCCACAGCGCTCTTATGACAATCGTAACTGCGAAATGCACGCAGCTCGATCGAGGACAGGTGGGGAGGATCTCAGCCAAGGATCCTGGCATAGAGGGGGGTTGCCACCTCGTCCGCCAACGTCAAATCACCAGATGTGGTCTTCCGGTAGCATAGGTAGATTGGGACGAGACAGAAGCCACCAGGCTCGCGGGCGGTCTGAAGGGAACCTAGACTCCTACATTCCAAGCTATGCTGGCGGAGGCGAACGTCCTTGGGAGAGAGACCACAATCGGGGCTACAATACGGATCGGCGTGACATCAACAATAGTGACTCAGCCTACCAACCTGTGCGAAGAGACTTTTCGCGAGAAAATCTGACAAGACGAAGGAGCCGTAGCCCCTGCTCTAGGGAAGGTGGTCGTGATGCAGCTAGGACAATCCATCGCAGGTGATTCGGTTTCACCCGTGCCACCACGACCCTGCAATCGCTAATTGTCGGATACCTTGTCATTGACTGATCGCATAAATCACAACGCCATTCATTCTTTGGACTGGAAGCATGTGGGCTTAGAATTAGTAGCAGACATAACAAAGTATTTTGGCACCAATTCTATAAGAGCATGTATTCAAAGAAAGGCTCAAGTGGTTCTATCAGTTTCCCGTTCACTCTAGCGAGAAAGATAGCTAATAACGGAAGAAAGTAATATTACTAATAGAAATAGAAATATAAAGTAGAAAGGAGCAGCGGTGTTGAATATTCTGCCGACAGGCTAGCATTGTAGACTAACTTGTTTTCTCATGTCCCAAGCGCATGAGGAAATCTTGAGTCGGAGTAATAGAGCCGTAGATAGCTCGCTAGCATATCACGGGTTCGAATCAAGTTTAAGGGGAAATTGTACTGACAGCTTCATTGGACGAGTGCCGTTGAGGGACCTCTGCCGCATAAAAAATGAACTAGGTTCGCAACTAATTTTGTGATTCCCTTCCGTTTCTAGATCCTTTCGGAGAATGGGTAGTGACCTGTCCACCTATACCTTCTAGTCATAGGTATAAGCACAAGAGAGGGGCGCTTTAATACAAGATGCGCGTCATAATTCGAGCTAGAGTAAATGATCAGTCAGGAAAGTCATAAGGTGATATCGAAGAAAGAGATTTCGTACATCCGAGGCTTTCAAGTCTCTCGTACAAGTCCTTGATTGTCATGTTGTCGACACTGCTGATATCGGCCATCAAGTATGCCACCTAATATAGTCAGCTTCGCACTGCTTAGACATGTCAATGCATAACGACATACATCACCTCTGCTATCAGTCATTTGCTTGTCAACATTGTGATCACCAAGAACCTCATTGACTGGAAGCCATCAGCAAAGCACACATTATTCCTATTTCGTAGAAAGAAGCCTACCTTTTCGCAAAACACCCGGAACGTTCTGATGAATGAAGATGACCTATTCCAAAGAATTAGCCATTATTCAAAGTTGAAAACTTTGTTCCTGTACTCACTCGGGCATGGTTGGGTTCATCCATCGTCAGGGACCGCAGAGCAACCTCCGGCAGGTTTACGGCCCCCAGTGTTGTGCCCTCATTAACATATCTCACCAAGGCTTCTGCCACCTCAACGCCAATCGCACGCTGCGCCTCCTCTGTGCTACCGCCAATATGTGGCGTGAGGATCAAATTCTTGAGACCCCTAAGATCCGTTGCCCAGTCATTGAGGCTTTGGTTGAAATAATCACCATTTCCGGCTGGCTCATTGGGATAGACATCGAGAGCGGCACCCGCCACTTTGCCGGACCGCATTGCATGGATTAGAGCAGGAATGTCCACGACACTTCCCCGACTGGCATTTATCAGATAACTGCCAGGCTTCATTTGCTCAAACTGGGGTTGTCCTATCATGTTCCGTGTCTCCGGGAGCTCAGGAACATGGCACGTGATGAAGTCCGACTCAGACAAAAGGATTTCAAGGGTTGGTACTTGGCGAGCAGTACCCAGTGCCATCAGGTTCACTACGTCGTAGAAAATAACAGACATGCCCATAGCCTCTGCTAGAACCGACAGTTGAGCGCCAATGTGACCATATCCAATTATGCCTAACAGGAACATTAGCCGACAGCAAATGATGGTAGAATCAAGAGAATACCAAGGGTCTTTCCGCGGATTTCCCAGCACTTGTTGCTCACTTTGTTCCATGTGCCGTTATGCATCTCATTGGAACGGTCACCCAGTTGACGGGCAAGAGCAATGATTTCAGCTATAACCAATTCTGCGACACTACGGGAATTGCTGAACGGTGAGTTGAAAACAGCAATTCCATGTTCAGCTGCATATTGCAGATCAACCTGGTTCGTCCCGATGCAGAAACAACCAATGACAATAAGATTCCGAGCTTCCTTTAGTACACGAGCGCTCAGCTTGGTCTTCGAGCGAATCCCAATCACATGTACATCTCTGTTCACGGGGGAGGCAAGTCAGACAGATACTAGAGCTGAAGCAGATACGACGATACTGACCGAATTTTCTCGATGAGTTGATCTTCCGGAAGGGAGGATTTAAGGAATTCCACCTGATAGCCCTGTTTGGTAAGGATGTCCCTACCCGTTTGGTTGACGTTTTCCAGGAGCAGGACCTTGATATCCTCCGTGGCAAACGGCTTCAAATGCTTTGCATTTGCTAGCGGTATCGTACGGCTTCCAAAAGCCGAGCCACCATGGCTGGAAGGAGCAGACTGGAAAGAAGCGGTAGGAGAGGTGGAGAAATTCAAGCTTTGTGAAGGGTTGAGATTCAATCCCTCTTGGACATTGATGTCCCTTGCAGATGTAGCCATTTGGTAGGATTGGGTATAAGAAGATAGAGGGTGGAAGAGTATTCTGTTACGTTAGAAAATAGAAAATAGAGGGCACAAGAAGTAGTGGTATATCCAAAAAATATAATTTGAGTGAACAGTAAGACCTAAATTGACAAGGAAGGGGGTACTGAAATTTAAAACCTCCGGAACCGGACTTGAACAGAGGCGTTCCACATTCTTTGTGACTAACACCTCATCTGGCGTTATGATCTGTTTGAGTCATCGAAAGGCACAGCAATTGTTTGGCCAGTTACTTTTTGGAGGGGCAAGCAACAGCGGGGCCGAAACATCCCCTCTTGATCCGTATCCACACAAATATCTCATGATTTTTAACTATCGACTTTGTACTCCGTATACAATTTAACCTTGGACCATGAGAGGCGCCATATTGTGTAGAATAATTCTACGAGGCTAAGCGATTGGCCAAAAGATAATTTCATTGATTGTACCCTGTACTCTATATCATCCAACTATCATGGCATATGCAATAACAGTGGTCTTCTGACCCAGGTGACTGGGATCTCGCTTTTACCGCTTTCGCTTTTTTTTTTCTTGGTTAATCGAGATGCTCACATAACAGTCATTGGCCCGCTAATTGATCTCGTCTAAAGTAACATTTGACTGGCCAGATTCAAACCTGAAGGCCCTCCAGTTTCTTCGCAGTCTCATCTGCACCGCTCACAGCCTTCGTAGTCTGCTTGGCTTTGTTTTTGTTGGAAGTACTATCTTTCGGCAGCTCTTTGGAATATGGGATAAATTCGGGAGCGCCCGGGATATACTTCCTCAGAGGCTCTGGCACAATAATACCCTATCACATTATCAGTATCAACAATCATCAGCAGGTGGGTTCAGAGTCATGACGTACATCATCTGTCTGGTAGTTTTCAAGCACACAACAGAGTGTACGTTCGGTTGCACACAAAGTCGCATTCAAGGCATGGACATAGGACTTCTTCACATCAGTAGCCTTCTTCGTGCCATAGCGAATCTCTAGGGCTCTGGATTGATAATCGGTACAGTTGGAGCAGGATACTAGCTCCTTGTACTCTCCTTGAAATGGAAACCACGCTTCAAGGTCATACTTCTTCGAGGCGGCATTGTTTAATGCCCCCGAAACAATGGCGACAACCTGGTACGGCAGGCCAAGAGACCGGTAGAACTCTTCCGAAGTGGCCATCATTTCGTCAAATGCTTGCCACGAATCTTCCGGTTTCGTGAGAACAAATTGTTCGATCTGGGCTGAGTTAGCATTACAAGCAACATGGGTAACCTAGGGCTTATCACCTTCTCGAACTGGTGGACACGGAAGATTCCCCATGCATCCTTACCATGAGCACCTGCCTCTTTCCGGTAGCAAGTACTATATCCAGCGTACCTGCGTGCTAGTTAGCCCGAGGGAGAAGTTGACTAGACATGCCGGAACCACCAACTTGATTGGGAGATCTTTATCTTGCAGCCATTCTCCGTCATGCAAGGCTGAAAGCGGTTGCTCTGAAGTAGCGATTAGGTACTTGTCGGTGGACTTGTCTTCACTTTCCGTGACTTTGTAGAGCTCCTCGTCGAACTGTTCAAGCTGGGCGGTCTTCGCCATCATGTCCTTGAGCATGAATTGAGGGGGTTGGTTAGGCTTGTAACCTTTACCCCAGAGGAATTCCAAGCCATAGTTTATGAGCGCGAGATTGAGGAAAAGCCCATAACCTGTCAAACAGTAGCCGCGGTGGCCAACCACTTTGACACCACGCTCTGAATCAAACCCATCGAGACGAGTGAGAACCTCATGGTGCGAAAGACAGTTGCGCTTCTCGACCTTCACGTTGTCGGGAGCCCATGTCCTTATTACGGCATTGTCGTCCTAACGGCAGTCCTTTCGGTTAAATAAGTCTCTAGCGTCCGACTGAATATAATACATACTTCATTGTTGCTCACGGGAACAGAATCATGAACAAGGTTGCCAATAGTCCGAATTTTGCCGTCTCTTTGCTTTTCCTTCTGGATAGCCAGTTCCTCGGCTTCCTTCTTGCGCCTCTCGAGGTCGGCTTTCTGTTCCATCAGATCATTTGCGTCTTCCTTGTTCTGTTTCAAGATTATGTCAGTTTCCTGTCAAGCAATAGAGGATACAATAGATGGATTATATAAAAGTATAATTGGACTTATATGTAAAACAAATGCGAACCTTCTTTCTCTTGCCAATTTCTTTTTGGAGTGCATTAAGCTGGGAGTTTATTTGCATAACCTCATACCGTGCTATAAGATATCCGAAATCAGCCGTTTAGAATGTGAGTATCTGTTATAAAGCAGACATAGCATACCACGCCGCGCCTCTTCATATAGGGAGAGGACCTCATCAACGACACTCTCCGGGGCGTAGCGTTTCCGTTGACTCTCTTTGATCTTGTTCGGATCGCCACCGCGATCACTGATGAAGTCTGCCAGATCAAGCATGATGAACGATTTTTTCTTGTACGATACAAAAATCCAGCGTCCCAAGATTCAACTAAGGAGGACAGAATAGCAGCGACAGTTGGCGGGGAGGACAGCTTGTAATAAGTAGGGAAGGAGGGGCTAGAGAACTCGGTTGGTGTATCATCAAATGGAGGGGCAGAAATTTAGGGGCTCGACCAATTAGGTATAGCATACTCCTACTAATGAAACTTAGTCGGCCGCTCTGCACAAACTGCATCTGTCGGCTGTCTCACCCTTCCTTTCTTATGGGACTTGATTCCAAACACAGCTCTCATGCCCTGGGAGATAAACTACTGTGTATGTATTAGATTATGTAACAGACAAAGACAGTACTTGAGAAATCGAGTGCCGAAAGAATCACAGCTGCGCCAGTGAAGAGCTGCAAAAAAACGTATCCCAGAAATACAACAACCTAGGCTAATCAACAGCTATGTTGCCTCTCCGAGAAACTGGAAGTGATATCCAAACGAGGCGTAGCCATTTTCGACCACCTAGGTCAATACCTATCCTGCTACATCATAGGCCTTATCACATTACGGCGCATTTGTTGCCTCCTGCCGGCTGTGATGGGTTTTGCGACTTTTCGATCTCCCCAATCATTAAGTCAAACGCTTTCGCAACATTATAGTCGAGACGAGCACTAGCCTCAGTAAATGCACAATGGAATTCTTCACAAAGCTGCCGGCCTTCATCTAGAGACACCTGGCGTTGCTCAGATTTGAGATCGCTTTTATTTCCGACAAGCACAAGGGGTACATGATCGGCACCCTTATTTCATGTCAGCTTCTAAGGTGGCTGCAAGGACCGAATTGGATACTCACAAGATGGTTCAAAATCTTGTCACGTATGACCCTCACCATGTCGAACGACTGACGTGAAGCCACCGAGTAGACAATAATATACCCATGTATTCCGATGAAATGCTTGGAGTTCAATATACTGTACTCGTCCTATAGCAGTATTAGCCACCCACGGGGCTCTAGGCTCAGGCCAAATTTTCTCCATACCTGACCAGCTGTGTCAACGATTTCAGTGGCATAATCTTGGCCGTTGTATTTGATGATTCGACTGAACGTGTTTTCGATCGTCGGATAGTAGCTTTCTACAAAATGATGTTCAACAAATCGAACTGTAAGAGAAGATTTACCTGGGAAATATTTTAGTAAACATGATGCGATCGAACAAGCAAACGATTGTCAAAGAGATAGGAGGCCATACCCACAGAGCGACTGCCAACAATAGCTATTTTGCGCTGCTTCGGTGCACTAGGCATCTTCTAGAGTACGGAGCGGGAAAGTGGCTATAAAATATAAGGCGATTCTTGCGGAAGTTGGTCAATGAATTAGAGATTTTTGCGCACAAAGATATAGGCTTCTCGAGGTCATTAACAGGTATCTAAGCACGAACCCACGGTTTGTTAGAGGCCTCAGTGGTCAAACTTTGTCAATTGTGTAGCACCCTTATGATAGGGATGGCAATCAGATCACAGATGAGCTCACCCGGAAGTGGCGAATAGGCAATCCAGGAGCGCAAACAAGTCAAACGGCAACTAGAACAGAGCTACGTACCAGAATCGCTATTACGTCAAAACAATATTTATATTTACAACGGGACCTCCACAGCAAACAATCTGGATGGCAATCTAACAGAAGAAGTACAATAAATACTGAAAAACATCCTTTTGACAAAGGAATGTTGTTACTTGTGTTTTTCCAGTCTTCCGTTGCAAGTAGCGATCATCAAAGGATAGGTGGGCAGGCCGCTCATAGCGACCATTGCAAGAACAGGTCTTTATTGTTACAGTTTACATATGGAGTAACTACTGGGCTGGATGAAAATCGAAATTGCATATAGATATCTCGGAGCTTTATTTATAGACGTGCTTTCTGGCGTATCTGATTCAGGACATCCTTCAAGCGCGTTGTTGATCTACCTCCACGTTCTCCCGAACTTTCAAAAAGCTGCGAGTCTTGCTCAACCTTCTGGTGAAACTTTAAGAATTCTTCTGCCGTCGATAAAACTAGTAGAAGACCTTCGCCACGAATTGATTCCCTGATTTGATTCAATGCCTCCTCGTTGAGACACAAGGTAGCCAAGACAATCGAGAGGTATCCAATCACAACATTATAATGCACTTCGGACACAGAGCGCGCCTTATCTGAATTAGCTCAATGTGTCCTCCAATTGAGAATGATATACTCTTACCTGATCAACAAATGCAAGCCCCGCGGAAAAGTGCTCGAGAAGTAACTGGAGTAGTGACGTAGAATCAGAAGCTGGATTAAGAAAAGCAGCTCGTGAGAGCTCGCTTTGTTCCGACAAGTTTATGAGCACACCCAAAGCTAAAATGTTGGCATTCAAAGATCCATGTTCATCCACATTGCGATTCATGGATGCACCAGACAACCCAGTAGTGGCAAGTTCCACAAAATCCGAGACCATGTCAGGAGTAGCAAACTCTTCGCATAGCGAAGGCACATTATTTGTAAGGTTGAGTATCACCCTGGCATATAACATAGGAATCTGCTTACTCCGATCAAACTGACAAAATGGCAGAAATTTACCATGGTTCTCGAAAAGCAGCCGGGAAAAGTTGTGATGATGATACGCTGATGTTCCCGGTAACATCGAGTGAGATTCCAGAATCAAGAATGACAACCTTGATAACTCATAGCTCTCGAGACTTGCTTTGGAGGTTGCATTGTCACATTGTGTTATCAGCAAGTCAACGATTTGTTCCGTTAGCGTCGCGGGCAAAGGTTCAATGTCGTCCCCCTTTTCGAGGAAGATAGAAATGCAGAATTGGATGCACGAAAGTGTCACCAAGCAGGGAGAAAGGCTCGGCGATGGGGACGCATTGAAAAGAACAGAGGAAATCTGAGGTAATGTCTTTTTGAAAGATCTTTGCACGACCTTGGACAGGCTGGTGGTTCCCTCAGTTGCCATATTTATGATGTCTTCGGTCATAGTAAGAAGCTTGTGAGACATTCCCAGGATTGTGGCCCAGAAAGATCTCAGACTTGTGTGAGAGAAAAGACCATTCGAGCAGATTAGTCTAAATGCACACAAAGCCATGGACGTAATGAGAATGTTTTGATCATCCGCGATGCACTTGACAAGCCGTTCATTGAAACCATATTCAGAGAATCGACGCACAAAGGCATGCTCAAGAAGTTTTGTGCATAGCTGTGCGAAGCTACTACATTTCCCAGAGAGAGAGTTATTTGGATCCTCGATGTCTTCAAATATCACCTCAACTGACTCCCGAAACCGTGCGTTATCTCCAGCCTGTCTAAGCTCATGTATGCTACGGACAGGTCTAGATTCGATTTCATCGTCGTCACTAACCAAATTTTGGTTACCATCATTGTTTGTGATGTGTGCCAGACTTGCGTCACCAGGATGTGGCGAGGATGCCGAAGTGTCCCGCTGTTCAAGAGCTGTCAAGCTCAGAGGATTACCCAAGAAAGATCGTTGGCGTGCATAAGTGATCCTAGAGCCCCGTATTCTGGAAAGCATCGGAGTGTCCGCTTTGATGGCCTTTTCAGAGCTATGATCTGTTACTTCATCCGGATTTTCACAGTGGCTTGCGCGAGGGATGTCGGTTTCTTGCAGAGGCCGGGAGTTTTCTGAGTGTATGTTTTCAGCTACAATTGAGTCAGAACCACTCGATCCAGTCTCCTTGGACGGTACTGCTATACCTAGCAAATCAACCAGTCTCTTTCGAGAAGAGACAGTTCTCCTGTCATGCCCAGCTTCCGCCAAAGTCCGGCTGGGGGTGCTACCGTCTGAGATGGGCTGTTCTTCAATGCGAAGCCGTCGTGACACAGACGCAGCTGGGTTGTAAGGGAACTCCGATTCTCTGCGTTCAATATAGGATTCCTTCAGAGGACTGCAATTCCCTTCAATATCATTAGACTTGTAAGCAACATCAGCCGCACGATCATATCTAGGCTCGTAAATATCCGAGGCTGCGTCATCGCTATCGCGTACGTCAATCTGGTCCAGGGCTGGCCGTGACTGCTCCGCATGCATATACCTCCTCTTCTTTCGACTGCGCTCGGATTGGTACAGGCCTCTATTCGGAGGAGTAAAAGGCTCTTGGGCCAGTTGATAGCCTGCAGATCCACTGCGTTTTTTAAACAGTGTCGGGGGCCCAGTTGTAACTTTATCCGCTTGCGATCGTGTGCCAGGGGACGCTTCCGCTGATGAACGGCCAGGCCTCCCCGAAGCTCTTCTGGCCGTATCTTTCTGGGGCATTTAGTAGTACTTCCAATCAACTGCGCATGAGTCTATTATCTCTCAAGCGTAGCGGGGTGCAAGGCGCTTGATAAAGGTTGGTCGCATCCAGATCTGCTTGTAGTGCCAAAAAAAAAAAAAAAAAAATGGAGTGGGCTATGTTTTAAGGGCAGGTGTCAGATCGCGTTGGAACGCACCATATCGTGGACAGTCGAATAGATAGATGACTGGACTACAACATCGCACTATGTACTATCTGGTACTCCGTACAATGCAAGCTTCCGAGGTTGGCTTGACCCACCATATTAATTGGTACTCCGTATTTCACTGAGAATATCTTACTAATATCCGCTGATTCTCTCAATCACGGGACTGACTCAACAGCTTCCAAAAGGTCAAGCTTTTAGATTATAAATGCTCAATGCAATTGTGCACTCGTCCATATGAATTGTGTCCTTTGTTATACAGTCAGAAGTTGTGGAAATGCAGTCCACCGTACTTCTGTGTATTATAACTAAGGTTAAAACTTAGGCCACGATAAATTCTAGCTACTTCGAGTTTGAGCATTCCTATTCCCAATGATCAGACACAATTCAACATTCACTGCATTGGGTCCACCTTAAGTATGTTGGAGGCTTGAGAAGGCGAACGTTGACAATGATGTCATATCGACAGAAGATTTACATATAAGCTTATTCTTATAAAGGCATATTTGCAAAGTTACAAGGCGGTGTCTTACCGTGTTGATAAGGGAAGATTTATAGTCAAGAGGAAAGCTGTTCTAGTGTGGGAAATGGCATTTATAACGTCTAGAGTCAAAGTGCATTGCGTAGACGGTGAAAGGAAAACGGAAAAAAAGCCTTGTGTCTACTTTCCGCGCTTGGTACTCGATAGATATCTACTTAATCCGTCGACTAACTTACGCCTTGCTTACTATTCCACATGTCCGTTGCTTTAAAGTAAGGGTCAAGTGCCGATACCAGGTCATAGCTACCCAGTATACAGCGACGTCGCCGAATTGACCGGATCAGCTATTAAGAGTACCCTCGGGTGCCTGCGTAAAATTCTATTGATTGGGGTTTGGAGTCACAGGGCAAAGTGATCCAAAAGACATAATTTGATAGAAGGATGAACAACCACGAACCACCTACTTAGTTATTGGCTTTAAATGGTTCACGGCGGTCGGGGAAAAGCACTGTTCACGAGTTGGTACCCACTAGGGGTATATGGTACAAAGTGTGAAGAGCATATTTTCATTAGCAATTGTTTCAAGATGTATCAGATTAGGCGGAAACTCAGTCCCGAACTTGAAAGGCGTTTGTTTAATGCCCATACCCAAATCTTGGGCCGAAGTTGATTTTTCAGGCTAGCTTGGGTGCTCTCTCAGAGGATAATGGACGGTTCTAGACTGATTGCATGTGGTTGAATCCACTTCTATGGATAGTTTACCGCAGTACTACCGTGATACTCCGTATTACGATTGACTACGGAGTAGTACTAATAGCCAACTTAAGTAGTCCCACTAACTTATTGTACCAATGAGGAAACGTTTTAGCCTCGCAGATTGTTATCCTGAGCTTTACATGCCTGCATTACTCTCTAAACTCCAACCCAACCCTTCTACCTTGGTAACAGGTTACTTCGCTGCAAATATCTTTCCTTTCCTGTTTCTTCACCACTTTTCGTCTCTTTCATTTGTGGAAGGCAGGGATAAGCTACCATAGCCAAGACGAACGAGATGTCAGAAGCCACTCCCTCCCCCGCGCAAGGCGTTGGCCCCATCTACAGGCCCGATGGCGAAAAGCCCACAGCGACAGTATCTAAAGACATATCGTACGAGAATGTCCACGTTTTACCTCAGTCCCCTCAGCTGATCGCTCTTTTGACGTAAGATGAAGGCCGATTCATAACTTATAGGCTAACACTAGTCAGTATCCTCTGCTGACACCTTTCGTAGCATGATCAGAGATAGAAGGACTAGCCGTGCCGATTTCATCTTCTACTCAAACAGGATCATACGCCTCCTGGTGGAGGAGGGGCTCAATCACCTGCCAGTGGTTGAACAATCGGTCACGACACCTGTAGGTCGCGTCTATCTCGGAGTCCGGTTCGAAGGGAAAATATGCGGCGTTTCCATCATGAGAGCAGGAGAGGCGATGGAGCAGGGTTTGAGAGATTGTTGTCGTTCTGTCCGAATCGGAAAAATTCTTATACAGAGGGACGAGGAAACTTGCAAGCCAAAACTGTTCTATGAAAAGCTCCCTGGTGACATCGCAAATCGATGGGTGCTTCTTCTTGATCCTATGTTTGCAACAGGCAAGTTCTTCGACTCACCGCACTAAACGAACTAACACAAAACAGGGGGCTCTGCAACACTTGCCGTTGAGGTGTTGAAAGCAAAGGGGGTCCCGGAGGACCGCATTTTGTTTCTTAACCTTATCGCAAGCCCTTCAGGCGTTGCAGATTTTGCTGAACGCTTTCCAAAACTCAGAGTAGTGACTGCTTTCATAGATCAAGGCCTAGATGACAAAAAGTGAGTATCTCGGGTCTATAAAACCTACATCTACATTGCTGATCAAGGCCATTCTAGATACATCATACCAGGGCTTGGTGACTTCGGCGACCGCTATTACACGCTGTAGCCATACCAACGAAGATTGTGGCTTCAGAAACCACTATGATATACATACATACATATGTATGAATAAAGTACACGTTTACAGCTTAACGATGTCGCAGCTGGATTCCATTCACAGTATTAGGGTATAGTATCTTCCACTAAGAAGTGTGCCGCAAGTTCAATGTTACTTCATTTGGTACGCTGCGGGATCCTCTAAGTTCAGAGTCAGTATTCATCGGCATATGTATCGTTCCGATCCGCTTCCTCGAACCCAACATCACGAGCGCTGGGGGAAGTAGCGAAATCGTTCGAAGGTCTGACACGAGGATCATTATCCTCGTACTTGGTAGCAGTATCCTTGGCAACCGCGTCACAGGCATCCACCCAGTCCGAGTATACATCAACAGCAGCGGAGAGATCTAAGTATATATCATAAGCAAATGCCACTCACGTAGAAGAGATCATGCACGCACAGTTTATGCCCGTCTGAAATCGCTGACCGCAGACTTTGCAGGACAGGTTCCCTAGGCCAAGTTTCTTGTCTAGTTTTACGACGATGGAGTTTTCGTGATTGCAGAAAAGGCACGCAAATGTCGTAGGCAACGGTTCTCTCTAACTCAGTGTTAGCAACGGTAACGCCGAGGAATCAGAAGGTGGTCACCTTTCTAGGTTGCTGTGGTTGCCTGCTCGACTTCTTCCGCTTACCCTAGATTCATAGAAAGCTTAGAGAAAGGTAGATTGGCAATGTGTAGAGTGGCATACCATGCTTCAGAGTTTCTAGGTGACGCGACCGGCAATTCAAGATGTCCTTTAATACTGTAAGAAATTTGAACCTCTTGGGTTGACAGCTCAACAGCCGATGTGAGTTCAGCAGAGCAATGCACGAAACTGCTGCAAAGTCGGCGGCAAATTTATGTTGTGAAGGCACAAATCTAGTGAAACAAAGCGGTGCGAGCAAGTGACCGGACCGATTTTATCTGAGTGTGCTTCGCAGGCTATGAGGAAGTTTGAGTGCTTCAGTGGAGGACTAGGGATCTTCGGGGAGGGGGGCTAGACAGGTATAGCCTAATCATCCACTACATGCACTCCCCGAGACTGAAGAACACTATTCGGTGCACAAGGTAATGGAAAAGCAACCAGTTGGTTGACTGGTGGTAGATTAGTCATCGACTGGTAGTTAACCTAACTAACATTAAAATAACTATGTAGAGTGAGTGACTAGTCAAATGATTAACTTAGTTCCCGCCCGAATCGGCCAGCCATACAACTTCATACAAAAGATATCTATAACATCTCGGCGATTATGAGTTAGCAATTTCTGAATTAATCAATGGTTCTATTAGGTAGGTAATATATGTATCAGAAAATTATCAAGATTTTTTCTTAATATAGGGTTATATAATGACTAGAGATCCTATATGCTAAGTTAACCTTAATAGTCACTGGAGATGAAACAAATGAAATGAGAACGAGGGGGGGGGGGGGGGGAAAGAAGATCGAAAATATTTATTTTTGTATGATTTATATAGATTCCACAGATCTCTGCTAGTTGAGATACCGTGAACTGAGAATGGCTTTCGTATGGCACGGGTGGTTGACTCGGGCGGAAAGTACACCACCATACGTTACAGAGTATGAATATAACTACACTATGTAGCTGTGTAATGTGATGCATTCGAAGTTGTAACAATTAAATTTCTATATGGATAATAAAAGAGCCCTGGAGAAGAGCCCAGGTCTGAAGAGGTAAAGATATTAGGCAGCATAATGTTAAAATTTGTACTTTACTGAGCCACTTGACTCGAGCATAGACACCTGAGAATTTCGGGGAAAGCCTATACCAGTACAACCAGGCACTTGCAATCTCGAAGCTGTCCAAGTGATGGGAAGATACTCCGTAGAAACGGGGTAGATAAAATCATGTGATGTAAAAGTTTTGTCCAATCATTGTGAACTTTGGGGGGCTTGGTGGAGGCGCAAATATTATGTAACTGGATAGGGCCGACGCCTCGCTTAGCCGACTTTTCTGTGGGATTTCGATTTCTACTCTCATCCCGCGATCGAGCAGCAAGCAGCAAGCAGCGACAATCGATCCGACTCACCTCCACCAGAGCGTGTGGTGTGATATCCTAGTCTGTCTTCAAGCCGCGCAAGATAGACACGAGTCGCAAATATGGCCGTTGGAAAGTATGTGAACGCCCTACTCTGTTATGAATTTAAGTTGCAGCAATTCGACCGTATTGCGCTCTTGCTGATTTCATGGCAGGAACAAGCGCTTGTCGAAGGGCAAGAAGGGTGTTAAGAGGAGAACTGTTGACCCTTTCACCCGGAAAGACGAGTACTCTGTTAAGGTAAGTTGACGATTCGAGAGTTTGTGGATTTTGCTAACAAGAATAGGCTCCCTCTACCTTCCAGACTAGAGAGTATGGCATCGCCCCTCCCCCCATTTCGTCGTCAGGACTTTCAGATATTATTCAGCCTCGTTATAGACATCTTTTCTCGCATTCTCCCTGTGCAAACCAGTCGCTGACGTTCCCTTTGTTGAAGTGTTGGAAAGACTCTGGTGAACCGTACCAGTGGTCTGAAGAACGCGAACGATTCCCTGAAGGGCCGTATCTTCGAAGTCTCTCTTGCCGACTTGCAGAACGACGAGGACCATGCCTTCCGTAAGGTCAAGCTCCGCGTGGATGAGATCCAGGGAAAGAACTGCCTGACCAACTTCCACGGACTGGATTTCACGACCGACAAGCTGCGATCCCTTGTGCGCAAGTGGCAGTCGCTGATTGAAGCCAACGTCACTGTGAAGACGACCGATGACTATCTTCTCCGTCTGTTCGCCATCGCCTTCACGAAGAGACGCCCCAACCAGATCAAGAAGACTACATATGCTCGCTCGTCCCAAATCCGCGCTATCCGCAAGAAGATGACCGAGATCATGCAGCGCGAGGCCGCTAGCTGCTCTCTCGCTCAGCTTACCACCAAGCTCATTCCCGAAGTTATCGGTCGTGAGATTGAGAAGGCTACCCAGGGAATTTACCCCCTGCAGAACGTTCGTTTCCCTCGGTCCTCGTCTATTATTAATTATTTGCGACTCATCTAATGCTCCATTAGGTCCACATCCGCAAGGTCAAGCTTCTCAAGTCTCCCAAGTTCGACCTCGGTGCGCTTCTGAACTTGCATGGCGAGTCTACAACCGATGACAAGGGACACAAGGTTGAGAGAGAGTTCAAGGAACAGGTCCTTGAGAGCGTTTAAGCTCTAGCTATTCGCTGGTCATGGATTCTGGTTGCTCTGCCATCTTGGGTTCACGGTGCCACTGCTCCAAGTATGATAAGTTTATGTCAAAAGTAGTGTCGTTAGCCAACAAATGACAGTATATGCAAGTTGTTCACAACGCCATGCAGCTTCTCAGATAGGCCTTATCACTGGGACGTTTTAATCTTATTCATGGGTAAAGCGGAAGGGTAAACATTCTAGTTTGGTATGTTCAACGTTTGGCTGATATCCTTCCTAGTGGTTGATCACTAAATTGTAGATATTGTGAATTGAAGATACATCTGATTGGCGGTTTCTTTTTGCTATAGGGCTTGTGCGTCCACTATCGGATGACCCCGTACTCGGTATATTTTAGGCTTCCAACTCCGCTTTCCTGTATATCGTGTTATATGAGCATCACACATGTCTTAGTGTAGGGCATGCGGAAGGTCGGCCCAGGCTTAAAGAAGAATAAAGCTTGGCTGTAATGTGTTAGAAGTCCGATGCTACATGGTTATCATTATTTCAGGCAGCTTCTATACCTAAGGCTTTTCCCGCTGCCAAGAAATCGAACTCTCACTGGCCACATTCCTCAGTCCTTTACGGGGTTTTGTATGAACCGCGAGAACCGCTTCTACATGTAAGATCGCTTTTAGGTGCGCTCCGTGGAGGTCTTCTGCCCACCTCCTATGCTATCCGGCAACAGCCTTGAGTAACTGGGCCACATTGGCTCAGATGCACATCCGTTATAAGCTTGGCCCTTGGAGGCGTTCAGGCCTCAGGGTGATAAACTACGGACAAATCTAAGGGCCGTGGCTTCAACGGCACCCTTTCTTTGTCGTCTGTACCCTCATTGCGAATAAAAATTTGGCTATTTGATATGAAGAAACCTGATATCAGTAGGGAAAACGATTACTCCCTTTGTTTGTCGGGATTTCCTTTGTTCATTTATTAATCATTCTTATATCTTGTTGGGTTCCATTCCAGCACCTTGCAGGCCACGCTAGAGATTCTAATCAGCTTATATCTGATTTCTTTGATTATAGCAGTAATCTATTGTCTATCTTTATATTATCAATATATCATAAGAGCAGAAATATTCTAACTTATTTTGGATTTTTGTTTTTATTTAGCTGTAAGAGATGGGGCAGTCAGCTAGCTGTAATCCCAGTGACAGTATGGAGAAATACAATAATATAAGCTAACCTCCCTGAATCTCGATTCAGCGCGCCTTTAGAACACTTCTTATCTTCACATTTTCGTCTTCCTGGATCTAAATTTCAGCACATCTTTAAGTATTTCTTATTTTATTTTCTTATCTTCCTGAATTTTGATTTAGTATACCGTTGAATATTTTTTACCTTTACTTGAAGAGACAAGTTATATTAAGAAATCAATCTATCTATAAGTAATATATTTAATATGAAAGAGAATTTATGTAGAAAGTATGTGATAGAATAGCCAGCTATCAAGACCAGGATCACCAGAATAATGTATTATAGTAGTTAGGAGAATTATAAGATTGTTTTATATTTTATAAATTAATTATAAGATACAGAATTCTTCGTATTAAGCTACTGATTTTTTTCAAATTAATCTATTCTATGGATATAAATTATCTTTAAATAAATCTTCAATCTATAATAATTAGCAATCAAGTTCTTATCTAATTAACTGTTAGAGATTGCTCCTTAATGCCAAGGATACATCATCTATAGAATAAGAAGAAATAGCTGGTATTATGTGATAGGATCTACTTGTCAGGGTAGAAAGCCTGTTGACTAGATAGAGAATCAGCCACTAAATATTATATATTTATATAATAATAATAAAAATAGTCTATATCCACAAAATAGACTGATTCTTAAAAGATTAGTAACTTATTATAAAGGAATTAATATCTTATAAATATCAGAAAAATATAGAATTACTATTAATAATCTTTATAATTTTTATAATTATTATAATATATCATCCTGATAACCTTGACCTTGATAACTAGATTATTTTATATAAATAATATTTTTTACTGGGATAAGCTATCTGGCTTAAATATTAAAGATAATTTTATATATTTCTAATTTAAAATAATAAAAATTAAAAATTTATAAAATATATAATATAGACAGGATTACATGCTATTTTTGTATAATTTCATAAATATTTAATTATATTCATATAAATAGATTTACTATAAAAAATATAAAAAGAATTTTTATATTATTATTTTATCCTGTAGTTATCGTTTCTTTAATCTTTTATAATTAGTTTATTTATTTTTTATTATTATTTATATACTTTTTATTATTTTTATTATTATATATTAATTATTTAATAATTAAATACTTTTTATATTTATTTCTTACTTTATTTATTTCTTACTTTATTTACTTTTAAATTATATATTTTATATTAGATTTTTTAATATATTTTTTTAAAACAGTTTCTAAGAAGAAGATTTGCATGTTATAAAAATAATTTATTAAAATTTAATATTTTTTTTATATATATTATCTCTGTACTGTTAATACTAATTTTAATATTATTAAAAAAGTTTTTTATAATATTAGCTGTTATTATAATACTTATATTTTAATATTATATTACCAGTATTCTAAGAAGAGAAAAATATATCTTATAATAAATATTATTTAATTCTCTTTATTATACTAGATATAATATTAATATTAGCTAGATTAATACAGAAATACTTAATAATATTTATAATTTTACTACTATTCTTAAGTAATAAGTGGAATTAATAAATACAGATTAATAAAATAAAAATATTATATTTAATTATTATATTTAATTATATAAAAAGGGCCCACGCTTGCCAGTTTAATTTTTAAAAAAAATCTAAAAAATTATTCAGATATAAATATCTTATAGATTATTAGAATAAATAGCTAATTAGTAGTATTTTAATAATAAAATATAATAAAATATACTTTATTTTTAATTATCTATTATTAATTCATTAATTTATTAATTTTTTTTCTTGCCAGTACTACCCCTGTGTTAGAGCAGGTCTGCCTGCTCACTGTGATCCAGCAGGTCACGTGAATAATACATAGTCACAAATCATATAGATTAAATAAGATTATATGATCTGCTTCTATATTATATTTTACTGGTCTCTCTGATATTATAAAAGACCAGTAATCAGTTCTAAGTAAAATAATAACTATTTTTTATATTATTCTTAATAATTCTGATTATTTCTTTTATAAAAAAGGCCTGATAAGAAAAATAATAGTTTATATTTAAAATATTATACCAGAGAAAGGCTCACAGGAATCTTTTAATAATTTTATTATAAGATTTTTTTGATTACTAAAACTGCGAGTAATAAATATCTAATACTAGAATTAATAAGATTTCTAAATTATATAAATCCTCTGGGGACAAGGATATTACTATACTAAAATAATAATTATATAAAAATTTGATTAAAAATTATATTTATAGAAACAACTTGCAGATCTAGATAAAATAATAAAAAATATAAAATAATAATAATTTATATTTATAAGACTCTTTTATTGATGTTTTATAATAGAGAAATCAGGAGAAATATAAAAAAATTTATATATATAATAATATTATCAGCTAGATTTATAACAAATAAAAAATATTATAAAAAATAATTAACTATTATATCTATATGGCTCGCATGGAGAACTATTTTATATAAAATATATATTATTTTATTTAAATTTATTTAAATATAATAACTGTCTTTTATCTTTATTTTTTATTATTTTTTAATAAAAATAATATAATAATATAAAAATAATATAATAAAAATATTTATTAATAAATAATTTATTTTAATTTAGTTAAAATATTGTGAATTTCCTCCAATAACTTAATAAATTTATAAATTTATAAAAGAATATAAACTAATATTACTAAAATATAAAATAAAAACCTATTAATTTTTATATAAATTTATATTATATATTTATTAATAGTATATCTAGTTTTTAAAATTATATATAAAAAATTAATAAAAAGATTATCTATATACCTGAGTATTAGAGAAAATTTATAAAAAAAATTTTAAAATATTTTAAAAAACCAGATATATATAACCTCTTTATAGTATATTTATAAATTATTAAAGATTAAATATTAAAATAGTATAAGATATTTATAGTTAGATAGAAAAATATCAAGATATTACTTTGAGAAATTTGCAGTAATTCAGATTATTAATATAAAATTCTAAAAAAATAGATAAAAATCTAAGATAAACTTAAATATAATAGAAAAGAAGTCTTGAATAAATCATTCTATATTTAATATTAAATATTATTAATATTAAAAACTAAAATATATAATAACTTATTATTTAGAAAATATAATATAAATAAGAAATTAAATATCCTAGTTCTGTATACAATAGTAGTACTAAAACTTTGATTATAAAAGAAATTTAATTATATTAATATATAAATAATATTTAACATACTTTAAAAACCTGTAATTATATATATTTTAATAAACTATAATATATAAATAATTTTTATTAGGTAATTATAAATAAAATAATAATTAGATTTATTAAATCAAGCCTCCTGTTATATAAAGATTCTCAATAAATATTATATATTTTTATATGAATAATATAATTTTATAATTAATACCACAGACTGTAAGGACAAGAAAAAATTTAATTAATAATAATTTAATTTTATAAATATATAAGATTTTAATATAATATTAAATATATTTTAGTTACAAAGCCAAAGACCTGATATTGATTTAAGAAAAACTAATATTATTATATAAAAAAGATATATTTCAAAATAACTAATAAAAAAATATTAGTATTGTTATTAAGAAAAAAGCTTATATCTATATAATATAGATTTATATAGATCAAGCATTACTTATATATAAATAATAAAATATAGTAATAAAATAAATATTATAAAAAATATTATATGAAAGCTTTTAGATAAATATAATAATTTTATAAATATTTTCTCTAAAAAATAAATAAGTATTCTAGTATTATATCTTAAATATAATTATATAATTAAATTAAAAGAAGAAAAGTGATCTTTATATTAATTAATTTATAATTTATTAAAATTAAATAACTTATTTTTATATAAATATATTATAATTATATTATAATAAAAATAAATTTATCTCTCTTAAAATCTAGTAAATATATTTATTCATTTTTAAGAAGAATAATAAATTATATCTTTATATAAATTATTAAAGATTAAATATAATTACTACCAAAGATTATTATTCTTTATTACTAATTAATAAAATTATAAATTATCTTAGTAAAATAGAAATCTTTATTAAATTTAATTTATATAATACTTACTATTGCATCTAAATAAAAAAATAGTAAATAAAAAACTGTCTTTTACACTTACTATAATTATTATAAATATATTATTATAAAATTAGATTTAACCAATATACCTGCTATATTCTACAGTTATATAAACTATATATTTAATAATTTATTTAATATCTACTATATTATATATTTTAATAATATTTTTATATATCTAAGAAATTATAAAAAATATCAAGCATATATAAATAATATTAAATTATTTAAAAAATATTAATTAATAATAGAAATTTTTAAATATAAATTTTATACACGAAAAGCATGCTATCTGGAATATAAAGTTAAATTAAAAAGATTTTAATAAAAAATAATTTAATATAATTTAATTTTAATTAGAATCTAAAATTACATGCAAAATCCTAATATTTATAAAATTTATAGATTTTTAGAAATAATTTATTAAAAATTATTTTTATATTATTCTTCCTCTCACAGAACTCACGTGTTAAAGAAAAAAAATTTATATAATAATAAAATACAACTATTAATAATATACATTTCTAGACTAATTCTTAAACTTAATAATTAATATAAAAAACTATTTAAAAATTGAAAAAAGTCTTTTAAAATATATTACTTTTATAATATTTTAATCTAGAACCATAAATTAAGCTAAAAATAAATTTATTGAATTTCATAATTAGCGCGATTATATTATAGCTATAAATAAAAGAAATCTAGTATTTTATTTTATTTTTTTAAAAGAAATAACAGATATAAAGTACAGATATTTCATATATAATTAAGAATTATTTATTATTATAAAATTATATAAGTAATAATATTATTATTTAAAAAAAATAAATTCCTGATAATAATATAATCTAATTATATTAATCTTAGAATCTTTCTAAATCTTATATTTAAAAAGCTAAGTCTCCAGTAGATTTAATAAAGAATATTATTTATAATATTTAATTTCATAATTAAATACTAACTCAGAAAGAAAACTTTTATAAATATATTTAGCCAGTATCTAGATTTTATTTTTTTTATAAAAAAGATAAGATAGAGTTTATTATTATTTATCTTATGAATAAAGCTATTAAAGAACTTAATAATCTAGAAGAATACCAGCAGGAAGTAGCTTAAATAATTATATAGAAAATTTAATAAATATTAAAATATATACTTACAGAAAAGAGTGCCTGCAGATATTTAAAATATATTTATAAATGAAAAAAATATTATTAATAATATAAAAATTTAAGATTTTTTAATATTATAAATCTATATATATATGTTAATTAAATCTAAGACAGTATATTTTAATTTAAAGAATTTTATAATAGATCTATTTTATAAAATATAAGAACAAAAAGCTAAAATTTTTATAAATTAAAAAATAAATAACTTGATTTAGAAAATAAATAGAATAAGTTAATTTAAAAAAATTAAATTTATAATAATCCTGGCTACTTTAATAATAAGATAAAAATATTATAAAGAAATTATAATATATTAGAAGACAGCTATTACTAAGAATAATATATTTTTTAAAAAAATATTTAATATAAATATTAGTAGCATAATATACATATTAAGATAAAAATATATATAAAAATATATAATCTCTATTAAAGAATTTAAGTTTATTATTATATATTATATAATAAATTAAAGTTATTACCACGATTTAGTAAACCTAGAAAAATAATAATTATAAATTTTATTATAAATTTATTTTCAAGTGAATAATAAGAAAAAGTTTATAATATAATATTAATAATAATAAATATTTATCTTAAATTTATATTTTATTCATTATAATAAAAGAATATTACAGCTTTATAATTTATAAAATTAATATATAAGTATACTATATTTATTCTTAAAAATATAAAAACCTAATAACTGACAGGAGAATTATTTTCATAAATAAATATTAAATAATTTTATATCATTATATAAGTATTAAAAAATTATTAATAATATTATTTTTAAATAAATAAATAAACAGAGTGTTAGAACCAGACTTTCAAACATTATTTATAGATTTTTCTAAATTTTCTTTTAGAATAATTATATTTAATAGCTCTTAATAGCCCAGATAATCTATAATAATATAATTTATAATATTATAAAAAATAATATTTTATAAGGTATTAATGGGCTTCATATTCTAATTATAAATTAATATAAATTAAAAATCTTTTTTTTAATAAAATATCTGTAGTAAGAAAGCAGGCAGGTACTTTTATTAAAATTAGAAAAATACTTAAAATCTTACTAAATAAAATAAAAAAAGTAATAATAATATAATATAATTATAAATATAAAAAAAGATTTTTTAAATGAACTAGAAGATTATAGTACAGGTTAAGAATATTATAATTA